>NC_072053.1:3042689-3207224 GCF_027791375.1 Indicator indicator | reverse complement strand
CAAGATCATCCCAGGGCATCCTCCCAATGGTGACTCCACCACCTCCCTGGGCAGCACATTCACTCCCTCAGTGAAGAACTTCCTCCTAACATCCAGCCTATACCTCCCCTGGCACAATGTGAGACTGTGTCCCCTCGTTCTGCTGCTGGTTGCCTGGGAGAAGAGACCAACCCCACCTGCCTACAACCTCCCCTCAGGTAGTTGTAGACAGTAATGAGGTCACCCCTGAGCCTCCTCTTCTCCAGGCTAAACAGGATGGTATGTTCCTGTATGATTTGAATTGATGGCAGAATTATTTGGGAAGTATTTATAGCTGGGCTAATTTCTTTTGAGCTCTTTATCAGATTCCTGGAGAACAAAAGAGGGATGAGTAGATGAAACCTTTGAGCTGTGTTTTCCCATGTGAGATCTAGGTTAAGTTGAAAAAAATGGAAACAGGTTGATTTACAGTAGTTTCAATTTATTTTATAGCAGGTCTATAATTAGTTTGAACTTGTCATTACTTTGGCAGGAAAAATAAGCATTAAATAGAAACAAAGTCAATCACATTTCAACATTTGCATTTTTACCATTGAGTGTGTTTACCTGAATTATCATCTCCTAACAGACATCTCTGCTTTGCTTTGATCTTGCACTACCAAAAGTATTTTACAAGAAGCAGTCATTAAAAACCCCACACATGATTATGACAATTTCTGTAAAGCTCATCAAGTAATGTAGGGTGTAGGGCTTTTAATTTTAATTTTAGTTTTAATTTTAATGTACTGTAGTGTAGAATTTTAAAATAATGAAGGGTTTTAAAGAATCCTTAGATTTTACTTCTCCCCCAGTAGGACAGCAGAGGATGTGTGCTTAATGTGAAGGATGATGGCAAAATGGATTAGATTTCCTATCTGTCAGGAATATTTATAGGCTGGGTAAGATAACAAGTGACAAACCAGAAGTACAATTGAACTAATAAGAATAAAACACCCTGTGAAGCTTGTGAGCTGTTACTACAAATGCTTGCATAAATATGGTTTAGTTCATGGTTACATCTTCAAATTACATTTAGGTGCAAGTCCAAAGTACAGCTTCTGCTCACTTTGAAATGGTGTTGACAGGACCCTGCTTTACCATGTATTTAAACCTGCTTCCTGTGTTGTCAGGAAGAGGGGAAAATAAATGTTTTTTGTGTGAAACACAAATGGGCCAGGAAAAGGAGTCCCACTTGCAAAATAAAGTTCTGCAAATACCACAAAACAAAGTTTGCAGTTCATTAATTAATTTATTTCCCAGTTTTGAGTACTTAGTTGTTTTTAAGGGTTAGTGCAACACTGACAATGTATGAATATCTGAGACTTAACAGTTAGTCCCCTGTGATGGTTTTAAGACTGTGTTTTTAATTTTTCTTCACAAAATTTGAGCTGAGAAAGTGAAAGAATGTAAATAAATCACCATTGGGTGTAAGAAAGCAAAATAATAATTATTCTAAACACTTCCATTAGAGAGATAGAAATGTTTAAGAACTACTACTCAAAACAAGGCTGGGGAGTTGGGCAGTCTGGGACTCGGCTTGCTGGGCTTCTGTCTGCTATTGCTTCTTTTCTGGCTGAAGATAACACACTGACTTTGACAGGCTAAGTCTAACAGCCTCTCTGCTTCTTGACTCTCTGCCTTCTGCCAGGGGGGTCTGGGGGGAATCTTTCTGGCTGAGGGGGGAGGCCCCTTGGGGAAGGTCCCCTGGGGGAAGAAAAGAGAGCTTGCTTGTGCTTTTCTGTTGATTGTACATATTTGTGAATGTTGTGAATAGTGTCTATTTGTATTTATTCATTGAATTTCATCATAGATTGTAGATTTGCTTGTAAATACAGCTTTCATTTGCTTCCAGACTGAGATAGCCTGGTTAATGTTGGTGTGGGGAGGGATTTCAGCTCTCACACTGTTACATCCCCATACTTTTTTCTTCTCCCACTATGAAATATCGTAGTTTGGCATAAAAGCAAAACAGACACATGAAATTTTCAGTCATGGTTTTTACAGTAACAAGTATGTATGCATAAATGTTAATGTGCATTAGTAACAAGGATAGTCCCATTCTCTATCATAAGTTTCACAAGAGCATTTGACTGATGCTGTCATGGAAGTTGGGATCTCTAGCTGGTTTAAAAGCATTCAAGCTCTGAATTACTTCAGGGGAGTAGAGCTGGGGTTTTGATGCAAGAGCCTCACTGGAATCTGCAGCTAAAATACCAAGATCAGAGCCTGAACCACAACTGTTGTGCAACTCACAATCCTTTAAAATATTTAATCATATTGGAAAATGTATGACTTTATAGACGACTGTCAAAGTTGCAACCCCAGTGCACCTTGGCCAAAGGGAAACCAGTGGTGGGGATCATTTGGATAAACACAAGAATAATTTTCAGCAATAATTCTTCCCAGGCAAAGGTAGCCATCTAAAATAGGCTATAAGAACAACACTTTGAAAATACCATTTAATGATGGGGGCAGCCTGGGCTGACTGGCTCCTCCCTTTCTGCTGGTGCTGCGGAGAAGCCTGTAGTGGTGACTGACTGTACCTGACTCTCTAGCGTGGTTGCAAAGGAGTCCAAAGTGGGATCCATCTCTCTGAGCTCCAGCTTAAATCCAGAAGAGAGACCGCCATGGTCAACAGAAGAAAATTAGGATCTCCAGATTGCAATGTGGTATCTCCAAAATTGTGTCTTTCCTACCCCTGTGCCTTGGCAAGTCACCTTCATAGGACATCATTCCTCAAATGACTCCTTAGGCCCACATAAAAAGATTTTGATTATATTATAGAAGTGGATTTTTTTTTAGTCCAACTGAAAAAAGTTTCTTTCTGGTTTTGAGTTTTATTTTGTTTTATTTATTTTTTTCCCCTTGAATGACTGCATTGTTTGTGATTACAACAACACATCTGTTCATAAAATGGGCATGCAAGATTCTGTTGTGAAGAATAGGGGATGTGGGTATTTGTTCACTCTGACTGGTAATATATTGCTTACAACTATCTGACAGATTGCTAATAGGGCACAGCTGTTTTATGTGTCTTTGGTTCTTTCAGCCACTCTTCACAATGGAGTAGGAGATACAGCACGTACAGCTGAAACATTTCCCATTTATTTTTTTTTCAGCAGGAAGGAAAGAAAAAAAAGCCCCAAACAGTGCTTTTCGAGATAAACTCTACAAATAACAGTGAATATTCTCATTAAGAATAAAAATAGTTGTATACACAGCTCTGTATGAAATGACTGTTTTTATTTCCCATGTTATATTTTCACATGGTCTTCAGTTATATGGAGCATTACTTGGGCAATGATTTCCAAAGATGAGCAGAGCCTTAATTCTGATGTTGTGCACAAATCAGTCTTGCATGTTGCTTTACTCTTTAACTTTCGGAAATGACTGTGAACAAAACAGGCAAAATTCCATTCTTCCCTAAGGGAAGTCACAGAATCACAGAATGACAGAATTAAACAGGTCAGAAAAGACCTTCAAGATCATCTAGTCCAGCCTATCACCCAATATCATCTAATCAACTAAACCATGGCACTAAGTGCCTCATCCAGTCTTATTTTAAACACTTTCAGGGATGGTAACTCAACCACCTCTCTGGGCAGCACATTCCAGTGGCAAATCTCTCCTTCTTCGCCTGTAGACTGCAAGAAGGTCTCCCCTGAGCCTCATCTTCTCCAGGCTAAGTCATGGAGGGTTATCCCATGCTACTGAGCACATACCTACATACCTAGCTAAGGAATAAATCTTTTGTCAGTTTCCGTGATTGCAAACACAGAATTCTCTTCCGTGGCTGCGATAACTTTAAACAACGTGTCTCTTAAAAGATCTTTGATGATAGAGGCAATGGCCTCTGGTTTATGTTGCATATGGAGTGTTTAGAAAAGGAGCTGGCTAAATGGCTTTGGAACTGAAGCTTCCTTGAGGAATATAACAAAGGGTCATGTTGTTGATGAGTAGGATTAGTTTTTCTTACAGCAGGCTGACATTTGCTTTCCCACTATTTGGAAAGGAAGGCTCAGGATGTTGTCCTGACTCAGTCATCAGAAAGAGTGTCAAGATAAAAGATTGAGTATTTTCTGACATCTTTAAAGTTGAATTAACAGACTTACTGAGAAGGGTGTTTCTTTCTTTGAGTTGCAAGTTTTGATTGTTTCTCCATCTAATGTGTGTTGTTAATATATTGATTAGTAATAGCAATTCCATTTGTTTAAAATAATAATATTCTTAATAAAGTAGTTCTTGGTGGAGGAAAATATTCCACAAGATTTTAACCATTCTGTACTTTTCTTAGTTTCTCCATAAACACTGTCAGTCTGAAGATGCCAAACAGCAATGGGTACATTATAGCTATTTTGGTCGTTTGTGCTCATTACTCTTTTGGTATTTATGCCCATTAAAACCATGCGTGCAAAGGAAACCTTGTATTGCACCCAGCTCCAGCTGGACTCTCTAAAACTCTGTTTTTACAGAGCCCAACAGATACTACCCTGCTTTCTCTTACTTTTATATCCAATTATTTGCATACTCAGATGCACTCATGACATCAGATTGGGTGGGAGTGTTGATCTGGTCAAGGGTAGGAAAGCTGTGCAGAGAGATCTGGACAGGCTGAGATCAATTGTATGAGGATTAACAAGGACAAGTGCTGTTTCTGTAATAAAAATGTATATTTTTATATATTTTATAATTAATATTTCCTGGCAGTAGTCTCTTCAAACACCACCATAACTTATTTACAAAATGCATTCACAGGTCCAATTATTCAGTTGTGGATTTTACACTGCACATCTAAAGACAGTTAAATGATTTAAGCACAGATCTAACCTTTCCAATACAGCAATTGGACATACAGGTGCTGTGAGCTGTGGTTTCCCACAAGTGGGATTCTGTGGCAGATTGCCCAGGGACTCACAACTTGCTCCTCTGTCTGGTGTCTTCCCAGATGCTGTGGCTGTGATTTGATCAGTCCTTGGCTCGGAGAGGGCTAAGGAGCCTCTCTCTTGTCGTGCCCAGTCGCAGTCTGGAGCTTGCCCTTGGCTCAAACAGGTCTAGGAGGCCTCTCTCTTGTGTGTTCCCTCGCGGGGCTGCAGTCTCTTCTGGGATTCAGTTCCCTTGGAGCTTGTACTGGTTTGAGGCCAGACAGATCCTCTCTTGCCCCGAAAGGGACAAAAGAGTGACACTTACACAAATGGATTGGAGTGTGACGGAAAGTTTAAATGGAAAAGCAGTTGGTGAAACTACAAAACACTACAAGCATAGTGGCAAAGAATCCCAAAGTGTACAGAATCCCTTACACAACACTCAAAGGCCTCCCAATCCTTCCCTTTTCCCCACCTGAAGATATACCCAAACCCCCAGGGCTCTTTCTTCCCCCCCACTGCTAGGCTAGTCTCAGGCTGGCCAGGTCTGAGACTGCCCCCCCCTCCTTTTTCCTCCTGACATTAGGCCTAGATAGGCCTAAGAGGCCTTGAGATACTCCACCACCATTACTCGATAGGGAAGCATCTCCCATGGGAGCAGAGAGGGAGAAAACAGACAGGGAATGACTTTGCAGATGGATTGATAGGGCGCAGGATTTATGGGTAGAAATACGCTGTTCCCTGTGTCCATCTTACTGAGTTGGACACTCGGGACACCGGAGGTGTAACTTATATGGCAGTGACAGGAGGCACTCTGAGGTCTTTTCCAACCTTCTTGATTCTATGATTCTATGATTCATCCCTGGAGTTGTTTAAGAGTCAGAGATGTGGTGTTTAGCGACATCATTTAGCACCAGACCTGGCAGAGTCACACACTACTTGAACTTGATGATGTCTGAGGTCTTTTCCAACCAGAAAGATTCTATGATCTCCTTGAACTAACTACAATCAAATAGCTGACAAAAAAATCTGTTTCCTCCAACTTTTAACTGCCTTGAAGTGAGACAACCAATTTAAGCAAACTGTTAAGGTGTTTGTATAGCATCCAGAGGAGGTGGTTTTGGGAGAAGTAGAGTTGGGATGTGTTACCTCATCAAACCCAAACCTCTTCACAGCACATGAAGTCTAATGATGTCAACATCTGAAAGGGAGCTTCAGTTGGGTGAAATGTACTACATAGAGGCATAAAAATGACACAAAAGCTGGCACACCCCAGAAGTGCAAATTAACAAAACATGGGAGAAACAAGGACCAAAAGGAAAAAAACAGACAAACTAGTAAGTTTGTGGGTGGTAGGTTTAATACAGAGTGAGGAAGGTTATTTCTGACAGTGCATGGTTTAGCTATGGAACTTCATACTGAAGAATATTGAGTATGCAATGCCTTTAAACTGTGGGGAAAGTTCACTAGGGGGGAAAGAAATCCACTATATAAAAGGCTATACAGCTGTATATAGCTATTATATGCAAGGATGCAACTTCTTTGTCAGGATGTTCCTTAACTACGAGATGATGATTAAAAATTAATATACACCTGCCCAGTTCTTATACTATTTTCTGAATACCTTCTATTGGGTCAGGTTGGGGACAGGATAAAAGGCCAGGTGGACTTTAGATATGTCTCACTAGGAGCTCTTGTCATGTCCTTAAGGTACAAACCAAGTTCAGATGTCACCAGGGACATAAAGGTAGCTGGAAAATACATCGCAAGTACAGTAGTAATGAGGCAGAAAACAAAGAGAAGGGCTGGTTCACTGCTCAGGAGAAAGGAAACAACGTGCTAATCTCACTCTAGCAAAAGAGTTTAATTTGGTTTTATCTTTCAGTTCTTTGAAAACAGCCATCATGGCCAGCAGTTATCTAGAAGGGGTAAAATTCCAGCTGCTGTAGGGAAAGAGCAGGTTAGGGAGGATGTAGGTTGTTAGTTGTTTTTAAGTCATCAAGACTGATAAAGTTTATTTCAAGATACCAGACAAATGAAACAATTCATCTGTGACCTTGAAGGATTCAAAGAGGACAGGATGGTGACTCCTATCCAGTTCAAATACCAATAGTCACCATTTCTCTAGAAAAACCCTCAAAATGCTGCAGATGCTGTGGCCTCTCTAAAGGATCAAGCAGGAGACACAACTGAGTTGCACAGCTTTGAAAACTGAACCCTAACCAAGAGAAATGCTGGGGGAAGGGTAATCACCTAATCCACTTTTTAAAATAGTCCTTTTAAAATTTATTCTTGTTTCTGCTTTCTTCTCTCTAATGACTTTGCCTTTCTCCATTTTTTTATCCTGCAAAATTTGTATGTTGAGCTCAAGGTATAGCATCCATGCAGCATCATGAGTGTCGTAGGAAACCAGAGCTTATAATATATTTTTTTTTATTAGCATGGTGCAAAAATGGAGAAGAATGTCAAACCCCAACAATATTACTTTCTTATTTTCTGATTGAATCATATAGCATCTACTAAAGGAGTAAACTTTAAAAAGTCTCAGTCATCTCCACTACATTTAGGTGTCTATGATTTCTTGCACTTCCAAGCACAGTTGATCCCAAGACTGAATTCCAAGCTTTGCATGTTGAGATACAGAAGCTGAGATGAACACTGTCCTTGAGTAGCAGGCACTGGCAACCACATATTGACATGCAAAGCTAGTTACACCAGCCTCTTCTTTTAAATAAAATCAATACATGTAATGACAGTTTCTAAGTACAGTTTTCTGCAGTTGCTGTCAAAAGACAGAAGTGTAAAGATCTAACTGGTGTGAGCTGTGGTTAAATTGCAGTTCTGTAGTGTTTCAACACGACTTCTTCAGTAAGAATGCTGAAAGCTGTAACTGTTTTAAGATGAACAAGCAGATTCAAACTTACCTTCCTAATGCTTAGGCTGAAGGAAGTGCTGTTTTTTTCCTGAGCATTTTGCTGTGCAAAATGCATGGGAACATTTCCATGACATTAGTTAATTCAGTATCAGATTTGTTTGTAATTCCAAGTGGAGTGGCCACGTTTGAGCTGAATGCAGCTGTGAGAGTCATCACTAGTGTTGTGTTTGGTTTATTCTTTCCTGTGAGCTCTAAAGCTATCAAACAAATCTGCTAAATGTTCTTCAAAGAGTGCATCCAGAATGCCACCTCATTAAACATTTCCTTGGCATTCATTTCACTTCCCACTTTGAACTGTTGTGTTTAGTTGAAAAATGACCTCTTGTAGCAATGGAATTTTATTAACTCTTCAACCCACTCACAAAGAGATGAAAATAACAGTGAAAAGGGAAATAAAAAAAAACAAACAGGTATCTTTGATCTGACTCTTATGATGGAATGGTATGAAATGGAAGTTCTACAGCCAAATGAATTTAATATTAGTGGTATTTCCTTCATCTTCCTAACAGGCTGTTGACCAGTGTTGTAGATCCATACATGTTTGTCTTCTGGACTTCTGTTAAATAAAGCAGAACTAATTTTGGCCTCAAATATTCTGATTGCATGCATACATTCAAAGTCAAAATTTTGTGCATTTTGCTTTACTGCTTTGTGTTGTGCAATATCTATTACAAACCTGGATTCCCTTGTGCCATGAATTATTCCCAAGCAATCAGGGTTAATTCAGCTACCATTTAACTATGAAGAAGCAATGCCAAATGCCCCTCACATTCCACCCTTTCCACCATGCGGGTTTGAACACTCTTTCTAGCTACTGTAAGGAGTCTGGTGGAGGCTACAAAAATACTGAGGGACCAGGAGCATCTCTCTTACAAGGAAAGGCTGAGAGACATGGGGCTTTTCAACCTGGAAAAGAGCAAACTGAAAGGACATCTTCTCAATGCTGATCAATAGCTGAAAGTTGAGTGTCAAAAGGATGGAGGCAGGCTCTTTCCAGTGGTGGTCAGTGACAGGACAAGGGGCAATGGACGCAAAGTAGAACCCAGGAAGTTCCATCTGAGGATGAGGAAAAGATGGGGATAAAAATAAAAATCTTTTCAATATGGTTGGAAGATCTGAAATACTTCTTTAGAAGTTTTGCTTATGTGAATGAGTCAAGGGCTTTGCAGCAGTTCTCTATGTTAGAGCTCAGATTCAAAGCACAACCTTATGCCAAGCAAAACTGTGAAGCTTCCTACAAGTTACTTCAGTGATCCTGTAAGAGGGAGGGTGCATTACCTTGGTTTGTGATAAATGGTAAACATTTGGCCACTTCAGACAGAGAAGTTAAGTTCACACAGTATCACGGCATCACAGTATATCAGAGGTTGGAATGGACCTCAAGAGATCATCAGGTCCAACCCCCCTGCCAGAGCAGGATCACCTGGGATAGTCCACACAGGAACGCATCCAGATGGGTTTTGAAAGTCTTTAGAGAAGGAGACTCTACAACCCCCCTGGGCAGCCTGTTCCAGGGTTCTGTCACCCTCAATGTAAAGAAATTTCTCCTCATGTTGAGGTGAAATCTTCTATGGTCTAGTTTGAACCCATTGTTCCTTCTCTTATTACTGTGAACCACCGAAAAGAGCCTGGCCCCCTCCACTTGACACCCACCCCTCACATATTTATAGACATTGATCAGATCCCCTCTCAGTCTTCTCTTCTCCAGACTAAACAGCCCCAGGGCTCTCAGTCTCTCTTCATAGGGGAGATGCTCAAGTCCCCTAATCATCCTTGTGGCTCTCCGTTGGATCCTCTCCAGCAGGTCTCTGTCTCTCTTGAACTGGGGAGCCCCAAACTCCACAGTATTGCAGGTGTGGTCTCACCAGGGCAGAGTAGAGAGGTAGAAGAACTTCCCTAGCCCTGCTGGACACATCCCTCTTGATACACCCCAGGATCCTATTGGCTCTCTTGGCCACAAGAGCACAGTGTTGTTCCATGGAGAACTTGCTGTCCACCAGCACTCCAAGGTCTTTCTGTGTGGAGCTGCTTTCCAGCAGGGCAGTCCCTAACCTGTCCTGATGCCTGAAGGAATTGATTTAGGGACCAGAACCCCAGACACTGTCTTACTGATAGAAGGAGATGTTTTAACCCTGGTGGGTACCAAACCCTGGGAACATAGTGCAGCTAGAAAGGAAAACATAGATAGGTTGACTCCCAGCAGTCACTGTGACCTAAGGGAGTTATGCAGGGACCTGATCACAAGAACAAAGCAAAACTTAGGACAGAATTATGGAATCCCTTTATCTCTTGCTTGACGTTTGCTTAAGCCTTCTGAAAAATATATGTGTTTGTGTGATATTTTCTCTCTGTAGCCAATCATGAATTTATAACTGCAGTATGGACATACCAATGACCAGTTACAAGCTGCCTTCTGACATTATGTTAACCTATATAAAGAAAAAGCTTTGTACAATAAATCGACACTTGGCTTGCATCAGGCCTTGTCCTGTCTCTCACATCACGGCAGGTGCCTGATGTTATTTCTCCCCAGATGGAGGACCTTGCACTTGTCCTTATTAAACTCCATGAGGTTTGCCTGCAGCCAGCTCTCAGCCTGTCCAGGTCATGTTGGATGGCAGCACAGCCTGACAGGTGTCAGCCAACTCCCTCCAGTTTTGTATCATCAGAACTTGCTGAGGGTACTCTCAATGCCCTCAGCCAGGTCATTGATAAAGATATTGAACAAAACTGGACTCAGTACTGGGGGACACCACTGGCCACAGGCCTCCAAGTTGACTCTGTACCACTGATAATGACCCTCTGAACTCTCTTGTGGAGCCAGTTTTCAATCCACCTTACTGACCAACCATCTGTGCCACATCTCCTGAGCTTTTCTATGAGGACGTTATGGGAGACTGTATCGAAAGCTTTACTGAAGTCAAGACATATGACATCCACTGCTCTGCCCTCATCTACCCACTTGGTCATAACTTCATAGAAGGCTATCAGTAAGGCAGGATTTCCCCTTGTTAAATCTATGTTGGCTACTCCTGATAACCTTCTTGTCTTCCATGTGGTTAGAGATAACCTCCAGGATGAGCTACTCCATCATCTTTCCAGGGATGGAAGTGAGGCTGACTGGTCTGTAATTGCCTGGGTCCTGTTTCTTGCCTTTTTTGAAGACTGGAGTGACATTTGCTTTCTTCCAGACGTCAGGCACCTCTCCTGTTCTCCATGACTTTTCAAAGATGATGGAGAGAGGTTCAGCAACAGTATCAGCCAGCTCTCTCAGCTCTCGTGGACTCATCCCATCGGGGCCATGGATTTGTGTGTCTTGAGATGGTATAGGAGATCTGTAACCCTTTCCTGACTGACCAGTGGAATGTCCACATCTCTCCGGTTCTGTTCCCTTGCTTCTAGAGACTGAGGTTCCTGAGGGCTGGTTTTAGGAGTGAAGACTGTGGCAAAGAAGGCATTCAGCAACTCTGCTATCTCTGCATCATCGGTTACTGTATCTCCCATCTCCCCATTCAGCAGTGGGCTCACCTTTTCCCTGCTCTTCCTTTTATCACTGATAAATTTGAAAAAACTCTTGTTCTCTTTCACCTTCTGGTGATATTAAGTTCCCGGAAGGCCTTGGCTTTCCTTGATCCATCTCTACATTCTCTGGCTACATCTCTATAATCCTCCCAACTGACCATTCCTTTTTTCCACATATTGTAAACCTCCTTTTTGGTTTTGAGTTTTACGAAGAGTCCCTTGCTTATCCATGCAGGTCTTCTGCTTGCCTTACTTGATTTTTTTTCCCAAGGAAATACATTTCTCTTGAGCTTGGAGGAGGTAATGTTTGAACATCAACCAGCTCTCTTGGGCCCCCCTTCCTTCCAGAGCCCTAGTCCACTGGATATTTCCTAGTAGAGTCTTGAAGAGGGCAAAGTTGGCTCTTTTAAAGTCCAGGGTTGAAATTTTACTTATCACCCTGCTTCTTTGTCCGTTGATATTAAACTCTAACATGTCATGGTCACTGCAACCAAGATTACCCCCAGCCTTGACATCTACAACCATTCCTTCTTTGTTTGTTAATATTAGGTCCAGCATTGCACTCCTCCTTGTTTGTTTTTCAACTACTTGCAGGAGAAAGTTGTCATCAGTCCACTGCAGGAACCTTTTGGACTGTTTGTGCTTGGCTGTGTGATCTTTCCAACTAATATCCAAGTGGTTGAAGTCACCCACAAGCACCAGGGCACTTGATCTTGATGCTATTTCCAGCTGCCTGTAGAAGGCCTCCTCAGTAGCTTCTTCCTGGTTCGGTGGTCTGTAGTAAACCCTCACAACCGTATCATCCGTGTTTGTGTGTCCCTTCACTCTTACCCATAAGCTTTCAATGCTTCTATCATCTCCCCCTGGGTTGAGCTCAACACATTCCAGTTGCTTATTCACATAGAGAGCAACTCCACCACCTGGTCTTGTCAGTGTGTCCTTCCTGAAAAGAACATAGCTTCCATAACTGTATTCCAGTCATGGCAGCTGTCCCACCATGGCTCTGTAATTGCAACAAGATCATAACCCTGTGATTCAGTGACATAATATATTTGCATCCTTCATTATTACTTTCTACCAGTTTTTGGTGCTGACTGTTCTCTGCCAGATCACTCCTTGTAAGCAATTTGATTGAAACTGCTCTTTCACAGCTCATCAGGACGTAGACCTGATGCAACGGGTCCAGAGGAGGACCACAAAAATTATCAAGGTGTTGGAGCACCTCTGATATGAAGGCAGGCTGAGGGAGCTGGGGTTGTTCAGCCTGGAGAAGAGAATGCTCCAGAGAGATGTAATAAAAACCTTCCAGTACCTGAAGGAAACGGGGAAAGGGAACTGTTTACAAAGGCCTATAGTGATAGGATGAGGGCCAATGGCTTCAAACTAGAGAAGAATAGATTTAGATGGGATATTAAGAACAAGTTCTTTACCATAAAGGTGGTGGAACACTGGGACAGGATGACCAAGGAGATGGTTGGGGCCCCATCCCTGGAGAAATTCAAGGTGAGGCTAGAGAGAGCTCTGGGCAACATAATCTGGTTAATGATGCCCCTGATGACTGTAGAGGGGGTTGGACTAGATAACCTTCAGAGGTCCCTTCCAACCCAGACCATTCTACGATTCTATGATTCCTTGCTGTGAGGGTGCCAGAGCCCTGGAGCAGGCAGCCCAGAGAAGTTGCAGAGTCTCCTTCTCTGGAGACATTCCAGACCTTTCTGGAAATTGTGATCCTGGGCAAGCTGCCATGGGTGATCCTGCTTAGCAGGCAGGTGGACTAGATGATTTTCAGAGGTACCTTACAATTCCTATCATTTGTGATTCCAAACCAGTTGCAATATATAGAAATAAATTCATAGCTCTCAAAGCCATTTTTACTACAAACTATGATGAACATGTTGTGGTCATGTATTATGTGGTACCAAATGTTTTTTAAAAAAGTTTATTTAAAATTTAAGTAGTGCTGTGCTATTTTTAATTCTTCTATCATTGCAGGATGGTGCTGCATAGAACTTTAGACTTAATCCATCACCACAATGCCCTGATTAAACAGATCAAGATCAGAAAGACAAGCTTTTTTATCAGCTTGGCTTCATGAGAGGCATAGAAATGGGAATTTAAAAGAATTTAGAGGTTTTCAATAGGAATCCAACTAGAGAGATGTGTTTAAACAGTATGAGCTGTTTATTTTATTGGAAAATTGGTAGACATACACATTAATTGCATCTAAAGTTAAGTGATATTGATAGAAAAAATGTTCTGCATAGCCAACAGGACATGGCATGGAAAATGTCTGTGGCATCTCTGCTGCACACACACACAAACACACAGAGAGCTAATCTCACAGCTCTGTTTCATAATCTCTGTTTCATGTAATTTCAACAAATATTGTGTCTGCAAGACTGCTAAAAGGCTAAACTCTATGCTTTAAAAAAATATTGTAAAATAGCAATAAAAATATAAGTGAACTGGAACTGTTTGAAGGTTGGTTACTTTTGGGTTTGGTTTTTTTTTTTTTTTCATTGAATTTTACCTTTTGTTTAATATAAAGCTATAATGTTATTTCTGAGCATAAAAAACACTACAAGAAAAAAGAAAGAAGTTTTCAAAAGGCTAATTTAACAGATAAGATGAAGATGAACAGTTTTCTAAGAAAGTTTTAAAGAATGAGATACAAATAACCACTATACATAGGAAGAAGGTGGCTTTTAATTTTCAGGTAAATTTTATACTTTTTATAACATAGTACAAGCATGCTTTAGGTACTGATCATCACTTTTCCCTATTGTTTTCCATTTCAAAATTTTGACGGGCTGTAAACTTGGCTGTTTCTGAAGTCTGTGTATGTTTACAATAAAACCATGACTATTAAGGCCCATAGTGCTGAAAGACAACAAGTAAGTGAAGAAGAATTAAGCAGCAGAGCTGCATTTCTAGTACACGGTGCAACAGGTAAATAATGAGTGGGTTCTTGTATAAATTACTGTTAAATCCTACCTAAAATGAAGTCAGCAAGCAAGCAGATAAATAAATGTTTTGGTACTGTGGTTGTGCATGCATCTCAAGGGTGTTTTGAAACTTATCCATCTTCTATTTGGTTTAACCTCAGTAGATCTGCTCCTACTTGAAGAACCCAGGCAAGTTCTCAGACCTGCATGGGTTAATGCACAAATTAATGCATATCCCTGAAGCTGAACTTAAATTGACAGTCTCTGGGCACTCTCCCTGAACAGCTCTGGCTTCAGGACTCAAGAACTGCACTCCAGCATGAGGAAAAACACACCTTGCAATTCACCATGCTCTAGAAACTGTGAAGGTGCTAAATGTACCTTAGTGGATTTGCTCAGAAGCTGGGGATAATTGATGAATTCTCAAAGAAAATTTAGAAATAAACTGAGATTTTTACTTATTTTACATCTCAGTGGTGCCTCCTTTCAAGGATTTTTTTTTTTTGGACAGCACTTGCTGTCCAAAAGCAGAACTATTTCCCCAACAGCAGTGCAAAATACACACCTCACTATAGACTTCATCAACAACTACTGCCTTCAGAATATTCCATGATGTAGATAAACACCAAGTTTTCTTTTTGTGGCTAACTAGTTTTATTTCTAAAACTTTGAGAACTGTAGATGCATTTCCAGTATTCAGTAATCAATCTTAAGTGCTTTTATGAAATGCAGCTATGTAACATCTTCCACAAAATAAAACAAAACAAAAAAGGTTAGCTTTAACTCTTTATTACAAAACAAATACCTCAAAGTAAACTGCTTCTCTTCACAGAAGTCAAACAAAATGATCTATGATGCATTATCTTTCTGCACTCACTTTCCACTCCAGATATAAAGAGAATCAAAGAAAACAGAATTGGTTTTAAGATGTGGAAAACATTTGCTGATGCTGATGATAAACACATTAATATTTTTATAGGTAGTAATTTATATATATATACTTAACAAAAGGTTACACAAAAGAAGGTGGAAGTAAACTACATTTTCACTTATGGTTTCCTTTAAAAACCTAAAAAAGAAGAGAATTCTTAATGCCAAATTTTGACCCTTAATGCCATCCATTAAATACTTCAGTTAATTTTTTATTCAGAAGTTAATTTAATTCAAATATGTTTCAGCAATGGAAAATGACTTTGTGAAATGATAGAGTAGCTTTTGCAGAACTAATAACCTTTTTCATAGCAATG
The DNA here is from genome assembly GCF_027791375.1 of Indicator indicator. NCBI lineage: Eukaryota > Metazoa > Chordata > Aves > Piciformes > Indicatoridae > Indicator > Indicator indicator. The sequence goes on along the minus strand of NC_072053.1, from coordinate 3,191,695 downwards.
GTGGAATGTCATGCAATTTTCAGCACAAATCAAGAACATTAATTTGAGTTTTCTTAGCACCTCTTCAGCAGGAGACAGCCAGTGCCCAGTGGTGCAGGCAGCACACCTCATAGCCTTAAGGGAATGTTTTCTCCGGAGGCTGCTCCATGTAGCAGGGATACCTCATTATTAATTATAGAATCATTGTGGTTATAAAAGACCTCTGTCTGACACCTCCATGACCACTACACCATGTCCAAAGTGCCAGATTTACTTGTATTTTTGAGCACCTCCAGGGATGGCAACTCCACCACCTCCCTGGGCATCCTGTTCCAATGCCTGACTACTCTTTCAGGAAAGAAATTTTTCCTAATATCCACCCTAAAAAATCCTTGAAGTCATTTCTTCTTGTCCTGTTGTTAGTCACTCAGGACAAGAGGCCAACACCAGCCTGACTATAACCACCTTTCAGGTAACTGTAGAGAGCAATAAGATCTCCTCTTAGCCACTTTTGGGCTAAATAATCCCAGATCCTTCTACCTTTCCTCCTAATACTTGCTGGCCAAACCCCTCAGCAGCTTCATTGCCAGCACCTGACCCAGCACCTCAGAGTCCTTCTTAAAATGTAGTTTGAGAGTTGCAGTCTCACCAGTGCTGAGTAAAGGAACACCTTAAAGGTCTTTTCCCACCAAAATGATTCTATGAGTCTATGACATACTGATGCTACTTATGGAAGGTTCAAGAGGGTAACTGTGGTTCCCTTCAAAGTCCAGTTATAACTGGGGTCTTCTGGAAACTGCACTGAAATTATTCTGACTTCCTAACATGGTTCATTTTTTCCCTGACTGCCCAGCATTGTACATCACACTCATCAATCCATCAGGAAGCAGAGGCAAGAGAATGCTTCTAACCCAGATAGTGAAAGTGAAAACAGGACCTGCTCTCTTGATCTTCCCATCATTTCACACCACAACGACAGTCCCATAAGTTACTTTATCTGACTTCCCATTAAGATCTGGAAGCAAAGACTTCTTCCTTACTAGCAGGAGTTTAATGGAAAATGGTCTTCCTTTCCACTTTACACAGATGTCATGGAGGTTTATCACATACTAAGCATCTGATGGTTTGGGGTTTGGGGTTTGGGGGGCAGGTTTGTTGGTTTTTGGTGGCTTTTATCCCTCTTTTTTTTTTTTTTTGGCTTTAGCAGGGAAAGAAAATTAAATGCACAGCCCCAAAACTGGATGACTTTTTCAGTAGCTTACGCAGTTCCAGTGAAGAGCAGACAACATGTAGGTAGTGTAGGTGTCTTGTTATCTGCTGGCTCTTCTCAGATGGCAATATGTGTTTCTTCTTCACAGATTGTCCCACTTCAAAACATGTTGTGCCTGGTTCCCTGTAGCACAGGAGAAGGAAAGGCTGCACTGCTGCAGATGGTGTGAAGTGCCTGCAACACACAAGTCAACAGCATTTTTTCACACATTGTGGTGCTTTTTAAAGAAGAAAGCCTCTCACTAGTGGGAAGTCACAGGTACATGTGTTACAGAGAGCTATCTGTTACTTGTCATGTTAAAATCAGTTAGTTTCATTAAGCTGTGATTGCAAACATCTGCCTGTGGAAGCCACATCTGCATGCTTGTATTTTGTACATTGTGCTTCTCAAGATACTCATTAGCCCCATTTGCAGCAGACCTGATTTTTTTTGAAGGACTGGTCTGCATTTTCAAACACATCATTTATAATCTATACACGTCTTTTATAACTTTTAAATTTTCACACTTTCAGTCAAAAAGCTTGAAAACAGAACTGAGCCAAAACTTTTAATCTTTATCTACTTTTTTTTTTTTTTTTTTTTTCCCCCCCCATGGAGTCACAAGCTTTTATGTGACTTTCATCTGAAACAAGAAATCAAGGAAGTTGGGTAAATGTCACTGAGCCCAGCTTAACCTCCTTGCTCATTACAGAACATAAAACCAGTTATGGCCTGATTGGTTTTAGGTTTAATTCTATGGCAACAATTTTCTTTTCTTTTTTTTTTTTTATACCTGACTGCTGTGAAATAACAGTTCCCATCCTTACACAGTGTGTATTTACTTGCTAACATCATTTAAACCAGGCTACAGAAAGTAAGCATTTACTTCTCAGGAGTTGTTAAAATGCCATTACAGATTGTATTTAAATTTACATATTACATAAAGAGTAATTATGTTCATGGGAGACAATAATGATGATGATGATGACGATAAGATCAAGCAGCAGCTGTGTGAACATAAATGTCTGCCACCTAGTTTCAAACATTAGATGAAGTAAATGGGAGCTTAAGTATCTTTTGGGGATAATTTCATTAACTCAATATAAATAATTCTTTACATTTTATTCTTCACTAGAAGATGCAGGAAATTAGAGTCAGATGTTCTTCACAGTGTGTTATGGCAGCCATGATGTCATTACTTCAGAGACAGCTAAGAAACACATCAGCTAAGATTTATTTTAAAATGCATAAGCAGAACAGTTTAAAATTTGGTGTCCCTCTTGAAATTCTGTAGGTATTTACCATGTCTGTTCTTAGCAGAGTTTCCTGCAGCACAGCTAAGGGTCTCCTTCACATCTTTAAGCATTTAAATGGGATCTATAAGAAAGGTGGGAAAAGACTTTTTTATCAGGGCCTGTTTTGACAGGACAAGGGGTGATGGATTCAAATTAAAAGAAGGAGATTCAGACTGGAGGGAAGGGAAAAATGTTTGAGACTGAGGGTGGTGAACCCTGGCTCAGGTTGCCTATAGAAGTGGAACCATTCTGGGTCAGGTTGAACAGGGCTTTAAGCAGTCTGCTCTAGTTGAAGATGTCCCTGCTGACTGCAGGGGAAGTTGGACTAGATGACCTTCAAAAGCCTTTTCCAAGTCATTCTACGATCTATGAGTCTATAATCCATGAGAAAACCTCTTTGCCCATCACACAAGATTTTAAAGAAAACATTTGCTGGGCTGGACATGACAAAAAAAATGGTGAGGGAGTCAGAGATATCTCCCTTCTGTCCTTTGCTGTGTTTTCTTTGGTAACCCAACAGAAGTATAGGAAACACATGTTTATGTTGCTCCTTCACCTCACTGAGCATTATCACTTCCTTCAGCCTCTCAGGACATGGCCTAACCACCCAGTGCCCTGGAGTGGGAGACCCTCTCAATGTGCAGTATCTATATTCTGCATAAAGTTTTTCAACTTTGCTGGGCCATGAAGATACCAGCCAGGGGTAAGGCAGTGGATGAGAAAGAAGGAAGGACTCAGGCAGTGAAGTGTACATCAGACATGAGGTCAAACCTCTGCTGCTGTGATTTCTTAATATGAAGCACCTAAATGTGATGAGAGAAGAGATGAGGCAGGGTACCATGAGGATCTCTCTCTCCCTCTGGTTTAGGAAGACAATTTGTTCAGTGCTGCCAGTTCTGCCACTCATGGCTGAAGGTCAAGGATCCAAAATCACTTTGGAGGTGTAGTTTGATAGGATGGCTGCATCACAGTGCCTCTTAGAGCAAGAGCTGGCACCTGTTGTTTCAATTAAAGAATGCAAATGAAATTGTAGAAAATGGTAGGAACAGGCTCTTGGAAGAGAGAGTGTCAATCTTAATTACCCCCTGTCCTCTGTCACCAGCCTTCCTCCACACTCTGTCTGCCATGACATGGAGACAAAGAACTGTTTCTATTCAGGTTGTGTATTCCCTAGTTGGAAGGCACAACACCATCTATAACGTATTATAAAATCATTCTTCATTTATTATAAGAAAAAATCAAGGATTGTTTCCCAAGGATTGTTTCCACTAACTTCAATCACTTTATTTGTATTAAAACATTTTACACTGGTGTTATTTTCTTGCATTTGGCATTTTCTTCTGGGTGTTTATTCTGATTAATTTTGACCTCCTGCCAAATATACATCAAGCATCGAGAGTCAGTTCTACACTCCATTTACCCCATAAAAATGAAGCAGAGAAATTATTACATTTAAGAGCACTGTATAGAAAAAAAGTTAGCTGTAATTTACATCTGTGGGAAGGTATAGAGCAAAATGATAGCTTTAAATAGATGTATCATGTGAGCTGCTTGAGCAGACCATGTGCACATACTGCTTGTATGCAGGGTCTTACAGTGAAGTGCTTGGAAGCCCACGCTGCAGAAGACAACATGCCCAATATGAGATGTGAAGGCAGCCCAGAGAGCTCAATACCTTGCAAGCTGTTTGTCTGAGAGATCCGTTTTTATACATTTAGATTGGCTTAATATTTATTTTCAGACTAATTTAAATAACATCTTCATGTCGTGTAACTATGAGGCCTTATGTGAGAGGGACGTAAATCAAGAAAACTTTCACTGAACTTAGAGCAAGTCACAGATGTAAGAACAGGAGTATAAGTGCATGTTTATATATATCAATATCATTAATTACTCCTCTGAGCTTCTCTAGGGCTGATGTTGGGTCTTGCAGTCCCCAGGTGACATACTGACTCTTCAGAAATTAATCAGTACATTGAATATATTCTGCAAGCTTTGTAATTCATTGTGTTTCACAGTCTCACAGTATATCAGAGGTTGGTAGGGACCTCAAGAAATCATCAGGTCCAACCCCCCTGCCAAAGCAGGATCACCTAGGATAGTCTGCACAGGAACACATCCAGGTGGGTTTTGAAAGTCTTTAGAGAGGGAGACTCCACAAACCCCCTGGGCAGCCTGTTCCAGGGTTCTGTCACCCTGACTGGAAAGAAGTTTCTCCTCATGTTGAGATGAAATGTTCTATGTTCTAGTTTGAACCCATTGTTCCTTGTCCTATCACTGTGTACCATGGAAAAGAGCCTGGCCCCCTCCTCCTGACACCCACCCCTCACATATTTATAGACATTGATCAGATCCCCTCTCAGTCTCCTCTTCTTAAGACTAAACAGCCCTTGAGAGTTTTTCAGAGTTACTATTGTAAATTGTAGCACACTGAGGCACGAACCCCTGTGGCATCTTGGAAGGAGAGGTTGGACACTGTGGATAGCTCAGAGGAAGGGCAGGATCTGCTTTATTGTGAGAATACACTGTTTATATTTCTACTACAGCCCAGAGCAAGCATGAGTCTAGCAGTACTTTTCCATGTCAGCAAATCAAAACTTATCTGAACAGTGATTGGCTAAGCAATTCAAAACTTCTGACACTACTGAGGAAAGCTGAAGAAAACACAGAAATCCCAGATATCTGTCTGCCTCCTAGCCCAGTCTTTCCCAAGGCCTCTTTGTAATTGAGGGTATGTGTTTCTTTATCAGCAAGCTGTGTTACAGGCTCCAAGGCAAAAGCAATTAACTCTTTCTCTTCTCCAATCCCCACAGTAAAATATTACAACTTGGGCTTGTATTCAGAACACATTCAGAGAACATGTAGAAAAAAAAAAACCTAATCATTTTAGAGCTAGTTTATTGGTGACCATCTCCATATCAATTCACCTGCACATGCATTCTCAAATATATTCTCACAAGAAGGCCAGATCAGGAATAAGTTTCCTTATGAGGGCGGACAAAATAGGTCACACAGCTAAACAACACAAATTATCTAAATTGCAAAGGACCTTTCATATCACCAATCCAATCATTAGCCTAACACTGACAAGCTAAGTACTACAAGACTTTTGAATACCTCCAAGGATGAGGACTCCACCACCTCCCTGGGCAAGTCTTTCCAATGCCTAAGAACACTTTCAGTGAAGAAATTCTTCCTGATATCCATCCCTTGGTGCAACTTGAGGCCATTTCCTGTTGTTCTATCACTTGGTGATTGGTTGAACTATACAACATGACTAATATGTTCTACAAATCCAATGGAAATAAAGGGAATATGATGATTTTAAAATTAGGGCGGTTAAAAATAGTCTGTTTTTCACTGTCTAGTTTCAGACAACTAAATTAAAACACTTTGTGCTACCACTTTTAAATACTACAATTAGCATGAGCAAATTAACTAAAATTTCCTATATCTTAATTGTCTTAGTCACATCCTTATCTTTTTGCAATGAATTCTTCTGTAAATACAGAATCCCAGTATGATGGGTGTTGGAAAGGACCTCTGAGGATCTAGTCCAACACCCCTCCTAAAGCACATTCAACCATAGCAGGCTGCATGATACCGTAAGTCAAAGTCAAAACATAGCAAAGCACCTATAAATATCCCTACAAAATATAACTTTAGTATAATAAAACTATTTGCTGATAAACGAAAACCTGCTTGTGAGTTTCAAAATTGCTTTTCTTACTGAAATTCTGTGTTCCCCTCTGTTATGAGGGGAGACTGAGAGAGTTGGGGTTGTTCAGTCTGGAGAAGAGAAGGCTCCAAGGTGACCTTCTTGTGACCTTCCAGTATCTGAAGGGGGCCTATATGAAAGCTGGTGAGGGACTTTTTAGGATATCAGGGAGTGACTGAACTAGGGAGAATGGAACAAACCTGGAAGTGGGGAGATTCAGGCTGGACGTGAGGAAGAAGTTCTTCCCCATGGGAGTGGCTAGAGCTTGAAACAGGTTGCCCAGAGAGGGGTTGAGGCCCCATCCCTGGAGGTGTTTGCAGCCAGGCTGGATGAGGCTCTGGCCAGCCTGATGTAGTGTGAGGTGTCCCTGTCCATGGCAGGGGGGTTGGATCTAGATGGTCCTTGAGGTCCCTTCCAACCCTGACTCACTCTATTGGTTCTGTATACATTTATATATATTTAATGTTATTGTTCCTTTGTTCATTAAAGATGGTTTAGTTTAACAATAAATATATCTCTCTACTTTGTTCCCTATCTCTTTCCCTTTGGGAATGAGAAGGTTCAGAGAGTATGAAGGTCACTTTTCTAATGCCCAGCCCAGCAATGAACCTTGTGAAAAGGAGACAAAAAACCCTAAACAAACCTAATTGGAGCAACCTAACAAACACATTTCTGAACCAAATGTCCTGCCTCAATTTGTTTTGAGCAGTACTGTTTAGAGCTGTGATGAGCTCCTTCATTTCTAGGATATGCTTAGTTAGCCAAAACAACCCCAAATCATTGCTTTCTCAGGATGTTCTCCTGTGACAGCGAACCACTATCAGGTTAGTGCAGTGCAAATGCGTATAATGTCACTGCATTTTCACTGCATTTCAGAATATACTTTGATCAAGGACATCAAAAGCTTTAATAGTGAAAACAACTACTTCAATCAAACATTTAGCTGCTTTTGGATGTCCTGGAAACATCTTTCAGCCCCTAAAAGTCTGACCTCTGCACATTATCTGGAATACTCTTCTCTTTCTGAATCCATCCCAATATCCACCCTAAATGTTTTTGGATCCTTATCTGAATCAAACAGAATCTATAAATCTTATTTTGCTTTCCCTATATCTAGCAATCCAGTTTGTGCCCAGAGCTAATAATGGCAACTGAATTTATGGTACTATCTTGTGACTTATGTTCCTAGTCAATGGTGTCAACAGCAGAGCAATGTTCAACAAAATCTGCTTTAGACTGCTTGCGGTTTTGAAAAGGAATGGCTGACTCCATCTAGCAGATGCAGTAGCATCATTCCACAAACAGAATGCAAGCTGAAAATCACTGTTTTGTGCATTTCCTTGTTAATATGACAGTTTTATACGTGTTCTAGATCTGCAACTGCATAATTGAAAACAATAAGCTGAGTTGTTAAATACTTTTGATGTTTTCTTGCCTTATGAATGCTACAGATGTGCATAGAAACAGCAGCTAAATTAATATCTCGACTCTGCTAAATAAATGTGTTTCCTTCTGTTGCCTTTTGAACACATAATATTAGCTGAGGCCTTTTAAAGCATTTTCTCTAATGAGGTGTTGTCAAACAAAATTTTATGCACCATTTATTACATTTTTTGTTTATTAACTGCATTTTGCAGTGGATAACAAATGTTCACACTGAACCTTGTCAACAGAATGTATGTGAGTAAAACTTCTGTAAGTTGTTCTAACATAGTTATTAAGAGTGACAGATTCCACAATATATAAAGTGCTCTTGCTCAGCCACCTTTATGGGTAGCTTCCAGAGGAAACAAGCAGTAGAAATATTTTGATGAGGAGGAAAGTGTAGGGCATGCAAGTTCTTCCTGCAATTACTATTTTCATAATGTTCTTCAGAGACCAAAAATGAAAGTTTATCAGACATTTCACAAAATCACAGAATCACAGAATAGGAATGGTTAGAAGGAACCTCTGGAAATTATCAAGCACAACCACTGCACCAGAGCAGGATCATTTAAGGCAGGTTGCAGAGGAACACATCCAGACAGGTTTGGAAAGCCTCCAGAGAAAGAGACTGCACAATCTCTCTGGGCAGCCTGCTCCAGTGCTCTGGCACCCTCACAATAAAGAAGTTTTTCTTCATGTGGAGGTGGAATCTCCTGTATTCCAGTTTGTGTCTGTTAACCCTCATCCTTTCACAGGACACCACTGTAAAGAGGCTGGACCCTTCTTCTTGACACCATTCAGATGTTTGTAACCATTAATACGATCCTCTCTTAGCCTTCTCTTCTCCAGACTAAACAGCCCCAGGTCTCAACCTTTCTCCATCAGACAGATATTCCTGTCTCCTAATCATCCTCATTGATTAGACTCTCCTCAGTAGTTCCCTGTCTCTCACGAACTGTGGCATCCAGAACTTTGCACCATGCTCTAGATGTGATTTTACTAGGGCAGAATAGAGGGAAAGGAGAATCTCCCTCGACCTGCAGGTCACCCTCCTCTTAATGCTTCCCTGGATAACCTTGGGCTTCATAGCCACAAGAGCACATTGATGGCTCATTGTCCATCAGCACTCTGAGGTCCTTCTCCATGGACCTTCTTTCCAGCATGTCAGGTCTTAATCTGTACTGGTGCAGGGTGTTATGGGTGTTATGGTTGCCCAGGTGTAGGACTCTACTCTTGGCCTTGTTGAATTTCATTAAATTCCTCTCTGCCAGCTCTCCAGCCTGTCCAGGTCTCACTGAATGACAACACAGATTCTGGTGTGTCAACCACCCCTCCCAGGTTTGATAATTTATCTTTGTCACTCCAATGCTCTATCTCACTTTTAGACAACACAAAGAAATTTTACAGTATTCTACATACAGAACAGATGAATACTCCTTGCTCCTTCATCTGGTTTGTAATTTCTAAAGCTTCATGCTTACATGTCCCTGTGTGTAGGAATACATTTCAAATAAGGGAGTCACCTGGCTTGTTCTTTAAGGTATTTGATTGACTTTTAAATGTAATCTCAACAAGTCATTTCAGTAAAGAATTTTCTTCTTAATAATGGCTAATGAAACAACTGCAGATGACACCAGGTTGGGCAGGATTGTTGATCTGTTTGAGGGTAGGAAGGTTCTACAGAGGGACCTGGACAGGCTGGATCAATGGCCTGAGGCCAGGTGCCTTAGGGAAAACATTCTTACTCTCCCTGAATCTCCCTGAAAGGAGGTTTGAGTAAGGTGGAGGTCAGTCTCTTCTCCCTAATAACAAGTGATAGATCAAGAGGAAAGGGCCTCAAATTGCACCAGGAGAAGTTTAGTTTGGATACTAGAAGAAACCTCTTCACTGAAAGGATTATCAAAGACTGGAACAGGATTCCCAGGGAAATGTTTAAAACCCTATCCCTAGAGATGTGTGGATGTGGCACTGAGGGACATGGTTTAGCACCAGTTATATAATGGTTGCACTCAGTGATCTTACAGGTCTTTTCCCACCAAAACAGTTCTATGAGTCTAGGATTTGCCATAGTATCACCACTGAAGATTCAATGCAGACCATGGAAACTGTTTTGACACCAGTGGTATTGCACTGTTGGAGCGTTGTGCCACCCTGAAACACAGAGCTGTCCACCTCAGCCAAAGTGTGACCAGGACCACGCTGAGCACATACCTTTTCTGGGTACTGCACAAGGACAGGATGAGAATTACTGGTGAAGCAAAGACAGGTAACAGGAGGCATGAAAATTAAGTTGGGGCTAATGTGACTCTCCCTGTTAGTGACTGACATGCATGGTTGTGATGACCACAATTGAACTCTGTAACTGGTTTTTGCACTCCACAATCCTTTCCTGCATGTACTGTGATGTGGAGAGCAGATGCAGAAAGAAGATGAAACAAAATTGCTTTGCCATGAAAGTTCAACATGCCTCTTTTTAGGAATTTGGCCTCCAATTTGATATAAATCCCATACCACGTTATATTCCTTAAAATATGCTTCATTTTCATAAAGTATTTTTGAAGCACCTCTTTGACATTTTAGTTTGCAAAGTATTTCACTGCTTCCTCAGTTTGCTGCCTGCTTTTTGATGGTTTTCCTGCCTGTGTTTCAATTTACTCTTGCTTACAAATGTTTACAAATTATCATTTACTGTCTTTGTGCAACGATATTAAGGATATCTGATTTTGGGATGCATAAATATAGCTGATCAATTCAACCTTTCTTGTAGCTGAATTTGCTCAGCAATTAAATATTTTCAGACAAACATTTCTGAAAATTGTGTGTGTATATATATACACACACACACACACACACACATATATACATATACACACATGTATACTTTTTTTTTTTTTTCAGGGTGCACCCAAGAATTCTGGGCAAATCATCCATACTGCAAAAAAAATGTCCCAGCTTAGCTATAGGGAAGAAATAATTTCCCCAAATACTAATGCACTGGAACTGCACACTCTGCACCAAATAACAGAAACCTACACATCCCTGTCACTTTCGATAACACCTAATTGCATGGCAGCATTGAACTGCTTTGAAGGCAGGGAAGTTCAAAGTAGAGAGGGTCCAGGTAGAGAGACCTCGACAGGCTGAATTGATGGACCAATGACAATAGTATGATGTTCAACAAGTCCAAGTGTTGGGTTCTGCACCTGGGTCACAACAACCCTATGAGCACTACAGACTGGGGTCAGAGTGGATGGAAGGTTTGCCCAGCAGCGAAGGACCTGGGAGTGCTGGTTGACAGCCAGCTGACCATGAGCCAGCAATGTGCTCAGGTGGCCAAGAAGGCCAAAGGCCTGAATCAAGAACAGTGTGGCCAACTGGAGCAGTGCTTGTGCCCCTGATGAGGCCAAACTTGGAATCCTGGATTCAGTTTTGGGCCTTTTCACACACAAAAATATCACAGAATCACAGAATTTCAGGGGCTGGAAAGGACCTCAAAAGATCATCTAGTCCAACCCCCTTGCCAAAGCAGGATCACCTACACTAGATTACACAGGAAAGCATCCAGGTGAGTTTTGAATATCTCCAGAGAGGAAGACTCCACAACCTTCCTAGGCAGCCTGTTCTAGTGCTCTGTCACCCTCACAGTGAAAAAAAATTTTCTCATATTTAAGTGAAACTTCCTATGCCTCAACTTCCAGCCATTGTCTCTGGGCACCACCGAGAAGAGCCTGGCTCCATCCTCTTAGCACTCAGCTTTACATATTTATAAACATGAGTTAGGTCACCTCTCAGTCTCCTCTTCTCCAAGCTAAAGAGCCTCAGCTCCCTCAGGCTCTCCTCATAAGGAAGATGTTCCACTCCCTTAATCATTTTTGGGGCTCTGCACTGGACTCTTTCAAGTAGCTCCCTGTCCTTCCTGAACTGAGAGGCCCAGAACTGGACACAATATTCCAGATGTGGGCTCAACAGTGCAGAGTAGAGGGGGAGGAGAACCTCCCTTGACCTACTAGCCACAGCCCTTGTAATCCACCCCAGGATACCATTTGCCTTCTTGGCCACAAGAGCACATTGTTGGCTCATGGTCAGCCTTCCATTCACCAGGACCCCCAGGTCCTTTCCCCCTTCACTGCTCTCCAGCAGGTCCATCCCCAACCTATACTGATTCATGGAGTTGTTCCTTCCCAGGTACAAGACTCTACAAGAAGGACATTGAGGTGCTGGAGCATGTGCAGAGAAGCAACAAAGCTGGTGAAGGGTCTAGAGAGCAGGACTTGTGAGGAGCAGCTGAGGGAACTGGGGTTGTTCAGCCTGGACAAAAGGAGGCCAAGGGAAGGCCTTCTGGATCTCTACAACTACCTGAAAGGAGGTGGTAGTGAGGTGTGGTAGTTTGAGGCGTTTAAGTAAAATCCCATAGAGCTGAGTCCTCCAGAAGGACCAGAAAGGTCCAGAGATGGACTGGAAAAATTGTAATTGTGTTACTCAATCCCATAATTCTGCTGTCTCTTTATAACAAAAGTGCAGCAAGGCCAACTCTCTCTCTTTCCTCCCTTCCTTTGTCTCTGGAGAGAGTCCTTATCTGGTAACATGGCGGGGTAGAGTTGTTTGTGGCCTTCAGAGGCATGACTGGTTTTCTCCTGTGCAATTATGGCTTGCTTAGGCCAGGGATACAATGAGGGGAGGGGGGGAGAAAAGGAGCTACTGAGTTTTGTGGTTTAGTCTGGTTGGGGGAAGGTTTTTGGAATTTTCATGTATTCTGTATTTTCCTGTACATTGTTGAATACAATTTCTGTATTTGTCTCCAATTCAACAAGAGCATCTCTGTTTTACTTCCTTTGGGAGTAAAAGCATTTCTGTCCACTCTTTAAACCAAGACGTGAGGTGGGGGTCAGATCTTCTCTCAAGTAACAAACATGGAACTAGAAGAAATGGTCTAAAGTTGTACAAGAGGAGATTTTTATTGGACATGTGGAAGAAAATTTTCCCTGAAAGGGTTGTGAAGCCCTGGAAGAGGCTGCCCAGGGAAGTGGCAGAGTCCCCATTCCTGGAGGAATTTAAAACACTTGTAGATGTGGTGCTGAAGGACATGGTTTAGTGGTGGACTTATTAAAGGTTGGACACGGTGACCTTAAATATCTGTTCCAAAAAAATGATCCCCTGATTCTCTCATTAAAGTGAAAAGAAGCTGGGAAATCAGTTGCCATTATAGCCACTTGTTGGAAAGTTGCTGCCAGCATAGTTAACAGACTCTGACTTGTTCAGCTGTCTTCCCTCCAACATGACAGTAATCTTAAAAGCATGAGTCCTGTATCTTGTTTAACAAGAATCCCAAATCCTCTAGTGGGAAAAAGACAGATTTTCTTTGATTAGATGGGAAAATATCTGGAAGCAAACCCTCCAAGGGTTGATGATCATACTGGCCAAACCACATTTGGCCATTTCTGAATGGTTAACATGATGCCTACATGCAGAACCAGAAAATCCCAAGATGATGCTTGTGCTCAGAGGATTAATCTGCATTTTACATAGTCTGAACAAACTCCAGTAATGGACCTTATTGAAGTGGCAGGTAAGACCATTATTGTTGTCTCTGGCTAGATCTCTTACAGGTTGTAATAATCCTTACCTGCCCTTGAGTGGCAACAAGTATAGCATTCTTCTCTGTAATCCCCAAAACAGAGACAGTCCTCTCTATCTGAAAATAACAAACAAACCAACAAAATAAAGCCCTCACTCAGAATTTTTTCAATCTGGATAAATTCTGGTCAATCAGTATAACAGAAAGAAAAATCCCAACAGTATTACCAGGTTGCTCTTGCAGCAAGTCACACTGGATCATCAGAGATGAATAATTAGTGAAACCACTTGTCTGTGAAACTTCTGCTCTTGTATGAAATATTTATATGCCAATACCAGAGTGACCAAAACTGTTCCAGAGAGTAAATCCCATTCATATGTCCTTGTGTTAAGGGAAGACAGAGACCTCTGCCTTGACCAGGTCTTTATTTTTCCTTTGTGTTTTAGGAGTTTTCTCTGACATTTCTGTACAACAGCATTGTAGAAATATTCTGAAGAAGACAGAACATTGATGGTCTACAAATCATGAACTGAAAAAGGAGGAAGATATCACAAACAAGAGTTTCTGCACTTGTGTTTGGATGGAAATTTGACACCATGCAGGAATCAAGAAAGCACTGTTTTCCTAGTATCAAGGATGCCACACAGGTAAGTTAGCCTAAGAGAAGCATTTATCCAGTCTGTGGGAGACATTTCCACACCTCCCTCTGCTGAAGATGCAAATTATTGTCACTTAGATGGGTGCTATTAGCACAAGGGTCCTTCTGACCTTGCAGACTGAGTTAATGCTAACCCAGACATCAATAAGAACAATTCTATCCTCCCATGCCAAAATCACAGCTTCATTTTTGTGTGTACATAGACATGCATCTGAACAACAGGTTTGTAAGTCACCCCCTCTCGCTCTAAAGTAGGATGATCAAAATCAACCAACAGGAGACCCAAACCTGTGTGCCTCTTCTAGCTGAGAAACAGCTACCTGCAGAGGCAGCTGTTTAGCAGGCAACTGTTATTTTGTTTGTGCAGGGATAATTATAGTCTGTTGAGGATATGGTAGAAAATGAAAAAAAAAAAGCAACCAGATAAATAATTTATTTTTTCTTATATTTTTTAAAAAGTAAATTAATTTTGCTATTATTCTGAAAACCAGTAAGAAGTTATTCTATGCATTCAAGGAATGTTTTCTGTATAATTTCCAAAGCTACCACACAGTATCACAGTATCGCAGTATATCAGAGGTTGGAAGGGACCTCCAGAGATCATCAGGTCCAACCTCCCTGCCAGAGCAGGATCACTTAGGGTAGTCTGCACAGGAACGCATCCAGGTGGGTTTTGAAAGTCTCCACAGAAGGAGACTCCACAACCTCCCTGGGCAGCCTGTTCCAGTGCTCTGTCACCCTCACTGTAAAGAAGTTTCTCCTCATGTTGAGGTGAAATGTTCTATGATCAAGTTTGAACCCATTGTTCCTTCTCTTATCACTGTGAACCACCCAAAAGAGCCTGGCCCCTCTTCCTGACACCCACCCCTCACATATTGATAGACATTGATCAGATCTCCTCTCAGTCTTCTCTTCTCCGGACAACAGCCCCAGGGCTCTCAGTCTCTCTTCATAGGGGAGATGCTCAAGTCCCCTAAGCATCCTTGTGGCTCTCCCTTGGATTCTCTCCAGCAGGTCTCTGTCTCTCTTGAACTGGGGAGCCCCAAAACTGGACACAGGATTCCAGGTGTGGTCTCACCAGGGCAGAGTAGAGAGGTAGAAGAGCTTCCCTCGACCTCCTGGACACACCTTTCTTGATACATCCCAGGATCCCATTGGCTCTCTTGGCCACAAGAGTACATTGTTATTCCATGGAGAACTTGCTGTCCACCAGCACTCCAAGGTCTTTCTGTGTGGAGCTGCTTTCCAGCAGGGCAGTCCCTAACCTGTGCTGGTGGCTGTTGTTATTTCTCCTCAGATCACACCCTGATCCTGAACTTTAAATGTACAGTGATGGGCTGTTCTCAGTTAGGGCTTACCTACCATGCAGGGCTTCATCTCCAATTTTCATGAGTCAACTATCCAATTTAAGTAGCATACTTAATACTAAAGAGAAAAACAATCTTTATCCTATGATTAGAATATAACTAATGTGTAGAATTGTAGAATTGTTTTTGTTAGAAAAAACCTCTAAGACCATCAAGTACAACATCAACCTAACACCACAACAGCCATTAAACCATGTCCCAGAGTGCCATGTCCACATGTTTCTTGAAAACAGCCAGGGACAATCATTTCACCAATTCTCTGGGCATCCTGTTCCAATGCCTGACCACTCTTCCTATAAAGACATTTTTTCTGATATCTAATCTAAACCTCTCCTGGCACAATTTCAGGACATTTCTCTTGTTCTTGATAATGGGGAGAAGGCAGCAACCCCCACCTCACTCCAATCTCCTTTCGGAAAGTTGTAGAGAGCATTGAGGTCTCCACTCAGCCTCCTATTCTCCAAACTAAACAGCTCCAGTTCTCTCAGCCATTCTTCATAAAACCTTCTCTAGACCCTTCACCAGCTTTGTTGCCTTTCTCTGGACAGGATCCAGTACTTCAATGTCCTTCTTCTAGTGAGAGCCCCAGAACTCAACACAGTACTTGCAGCATTGCCTCACCAGTGCTGAGTACAGGGGCAGGACCACTTTCCTATTCCTGCTGCTATTCCTTATCCAAGCCAGGATGCCTTTGGCCTTCTTGGCCACCCGAGTGCACTTCTGGCTCATGTTCAGAAAGCAGTTGGTCAACACTCCCAGATCCTTTCTGCCAGGGAATTTCCCAGCCACTCTACTACAAGCCCATAGTGTTGCATGGAGTTGGTGTAATTCAAGTGCAGGACCCATTACCTGTTCTTGTTAAACCTCATACAACTCACCTTGACACAGTAATCCAGCCTGTCCAGATACCTTTGTAGAGCCATCCTATCCTTAAGCAGATCAACATTCCCACACAATTTTAGTGTCATCTGCAAACTCACTGAGGGTGCACTCAATATTCTTGCCCCAACCATTTATAAAGATATTAGCCTGCACTTTAGACATTACCTTAAATACTTAGGTGTCTGGAAAATGCAATATACTTGGATGACACCTAGATGTATTAAATAAAAATATCTGGTCATTTACATCTATGAATGCTGAAAGACATAGGCTTAAATTTGGCCTACAGTGTTATTTGTTAAGATGTTAGAGAAAGATAAATGTTGTCCTGGAGCCTACTGCTAGCTAAAAATCTCTTCCTTTATTGTGTAGATTTTCCTGCACAGAATTAATTTGATTGAACTTTTCAAGGTGCTTTTCAAAATCTTAAAATTTCACAACCTTTGTCAAGGCAATGGTAACATAAACCAAGAAAGAAAACAATAATAATCAGTAAGAAAAACAATGGCTTATAGAGAACTGAATTTTCATTTTATGTCCAAATTCCACCACACACACATACTTTGTATCTGAGTCTATAAGTCTAACATATCAACAGCACAACAAACACAAGGACAGCAAGAGAATGCATGGATTTATAAATATAAGTAGGCACTTACACTACTAATCCACTGGGTCACATAACATTCTTAATCAAAACATTTGGCATAAGAATGAAATGTGCTAAAGAACCTGTAACACTCTTCAGGAAGAGATAAAAAAATTACTACATGGTCCAATTTAATACCCTTTAAAATGGATATTCTTAACAATTCAGGCTTGATGCTGTTGAATTACTTGCATTACAAACTCCAAAGTTGTATCTTTGCTGGCATGTTCGTTCAGCACTATTTACAATCAACAGAGGAACCTAATGAAAGCACTGAAACAGCACAAATATATTACCACCACTGACTACCATATGCCCCCATAAACTTTATGGTTTATCTTTTGGAAAGCCTCTGCTATTTAATAAGATTTAGCCTCTTATTTTTAATCTTACAAGAGCAAGAAAACATCTAGTCCTGCTCCAGAGTGTTGCAGTGTTGTCATAGATACACAAGTATGGCCCATCACCTCCCCCAGTAAATAAACAGGATTCTCAAAGAGTGCTTGGTAGGATTTACTGTCTCTGTAGCATTGGTAGCAGCACAGGGCTCTAAATAAGCAAGCGGTTTGTAGTTTTAGAAGCAATATCCCACACTGTGCATATGTGATATATCTTCCTTTAGAAAAATCAAAGGGTAGCTGTTATGCTGTGTGTAACTTCCCTCAGTTTTTTAATTCAATTTATCTTTGCTTCTTCTTTTTCAGAAGACATTTGTAGGCTCTCTAATGTGCAGGCAACTTGGAGTAGTCACCTACTGACTGCTTAAACAAATGAGCTGAATTTTTACATGTATGAATAATAAAGTGCAGTTTGTTGATTTTTATGAGGTAAAATAATTTTAATGTGCCAGCAAGGTTTTCAGTGGTGTTCTCATTATTCTTACTAAAACAAAGTCCTCTCTCAACCCAGAGGCTACAAATGAAATTCAGTATTACTAGTACATTTTTCAACAGCTTCAACAGGCTTGATTTGAATATAACAAATCAGCATCTTATGTTGATGTAGGGTTATAGATTAACTGTCCTAAGCTTGTATTTCAAGAAGAAAAAGCACAGATCATAGAATAGAATCATAGAATCATAGAATGGTCTGGGTTGGAAGGGACCTCCGAAGATCATCTAGTCAAGCCTTACTTTGAATATATCCAGGGGTGGGGCCCCAGCCACCTCCCCAGGCAACTTGTTCCAGTGTTCCACTACCCTCATGGTAAAGAACTTGTTCCTAACATCCAATCTAAATCTGCTCTTTTCTAGTTTGAAGCCATTGCCTTCATCATATCACTGCAGGCCTTTGTAAACAGTCTCTCTCGATCCTTCTTGTAGGCCCCCATCAGGTACTGGAAGGCTGCTATTAGGTCTCTCCTGACCCTCCTCTTCTCCTGGATGAACACCCCCAGCTCCCTCAGCCTGTCCTCGCAGCAGAGGTGCTCCAACCCCCTGATCATTCGCATGGCCCTCCTCTGGACCCTCTCCATCAGGTCCATGTCCTTCCTAGCTTGAGGGCTCCAGACCTGGACACAGTATTCCAGGTGAGGTCTCACCAGAGAAGACTGAAGTGGCAGAATCCTCTCTCTGGATCCACTGGCAATGCTTCTTTTGATGCAGCCCAGGGTGCCATTGACCTTCTGGACTGCAAGCACAGGCTGCCTGCTCATGACCAGCTTCTCATCCACCAACATTCCCAAGTCCTTTTCCTCAAGGGTGAGGATTGTTAGGGTGAGGTGCAGAACCCTGCAGTTGCTCTTGTAGAACCTCGTGGGGTTCACCTGGGCACACCTCTCCAGCTTGTCCAGGTCCCTCTGGATGCCTTCCCATGCCTCTGGTGTATCAACAGCACCACTCAGCTTGGTGCCATCTGCAAACCTGCTGATGGTGCATTCAATCTCGCTTTCTATGTCATTGATAAAAACATTAAACAAAACAGGGCCCAGTATAGACCCCTGAGGGACACCACTTGTCACTGCTCTCCATCTGGGCTGGAGATAGTTAAGAATGTTATGTTTTGCACAGAATTTTAAACTTCACAATAGTAGAAGTTGTAGCCAAGAATTCCAGTTTATTAAAGACATGAAAATAGAAATGTCAAAATAAATTAGGTAAAAAAATCATGTCTGAAAGCCCAAACCCTCAAATGTTTAGTATTTTGGAAGAGAATTTACTGAAAAAGTAACATCATTTTCCTATATACAGAGTTTACAAAATCAGGTAGATCTCTCCTGCTCAAAACACTGGCATAATATGATGATTTTATTCAAGCATGCACACATATTGTGCATGACTGGGATGTTCTGTTGGGTTTAATTGTTGGGATATTTTTGCTGATTAGCCTGAGTAAAGCTAATTTGAGGCTAGACAGAGCAAATAATTCATGATGAATAATTTATTTGATAGATTTAACTATTTTTTCATCTCTTGTCACATCTGACAGAAGATGCCATTACTAACACTTAAAACCTGCATTGAATTCATCAGCTGCCTTTAGCTGGAGAAGTCATAAACAGTACCTGTCTCTTTAGTTGTGGAGCTAAGGCTGTAAAGGCTAAGGTGTCTACACAGCAAAGCAATGACCTTCAAATGTGGATAATTTCATCAAGAGTTAGGGAATGACCCTCAAGAATCTGAGCCAAAGCACCTTACATTCAAGAACACAAATGTTCCTGCAAGCACAGGAGTGCCTGGATCTCCACCAAGAAGGAACACCAAGAGTTTCTAGCAAATAAGACTTCTTTCCAGGATATGAAATTTGCTTTCTACAAGTATTTAACCACTGGCATTCATCTGCTACAATATTTACTTAAAGTGAGCACAAGGCGGACAGGAGCCCAGCAAAAGCAGATTAACGTGGTGAATGGATGTTTGTGATTAGGGGTGTTTGCTTTTATTGCTGCTTGGTAAACCTCATCATCAAGCCCTACATGTTGCTTGTAAACTCCTTGGGTAAGACCATCTCTCTTCTGCTCAGAAAGTATGCAGTGCACTAAGATGTTCAAGGAAATAAATAATAAATTATAACAATTAGTGCAATCTCTTTTTTTTTTTCCATTAGTAATTCCTGAATGTGACAGAAGTCACGGTGCAGCTTTATCCCTAAGGATTACCAATACAAATAAAGGTTATGGGGTCAGACTCAGCTATTGTAGGCCATGTAGGGCTGAAAAATACAAACACTTCAAGTTGATAATCTGTGTGTGTAAACACTTGAAGCCTCATTTAAAATAAATTCTTTTAAAATGGTGAAGGTAGACACAGCATGCTTGCAGAAAAAACAACAGTAAATATCCATCTATTAATTTATTCCCAAATTAAAGATGAAATTGTGATTTTTTTTTTTTAAGGGAACTAAAAGAATGTGAGAAAAAAGAACATTGCTGCTTCTAAGAGAGAACAAAGCATGAAGATATCCCTCAGGAATCAACCTTCTCTTTAGATTACTGCTTTTGAGGTCCAAATATGGGTGAGATTTCCATCCTCTACAAATTGACAGTGCTGTGGGTGTGCATGGACCGTCCCACCCTCCTTGGACAGCCAGCATGGTCTACAAACCGCGCTTTAAATTACGCATCCGGTACCGAGAGAGTTAATTTAAATTTGATAACAACTGGCTCTGCTTTTGAAATGAATGTAGCCTGGCAACTTCAACTAAGAACCCTTCATAGGGCCTCAATTATGTATGCAGCTTCTTTGAGAAATAGTTTCACACATCTGACCCAAGGCCCGTGATGCTGTTGCCATGAATTCAAACTGTACTTAGGCTATGGTTCATTTCTGCACAACCTCCTGCTTTCTGTACTCCCCCACCCAGGGTGCACACGTGAAAACCACACAAAATCTCTCTTTCTAGGCTGATTTCTTGTATTTCTTGCATAACCCCCCATGCTACTGTCTGAATAGAAATTTAACACCTGTGATCTTTGTTCCAGCATTTAACCTGCATGCTCATTGGGGTGGGTTTTTATTTTTCATTTAGGAACTTGCAGCCACTCTGCAAGGCTGTCCTCATCAAAGCCACTGTGTGAAACCAGAGAGACAGACAATGGGTTAAACACCCACACCATTTCATTTTTTTTATCCCCCTTGCCCCCCCCCCCTCCAAAGGCTGTTTTGTCTGTGTGCATACACCAATAGCAAATGTCCTTCTGTTATTGTACAACCAATTTGATGTGTCAAGTATTCATATGCTAATGGTGGTACAGTTTCTCACTTTTTCACAGATAAATTGTAAGGATTGTTACAGGCAGTGAAACACAAGAATAAACAGCTTTTTATTTCAGATGTGATAAATTACTTTCCATTCAAATAAAAAGCAACACTTGCTACTGACCATTATTGTTTCTATTCATTGTGAGTTTGACTTCTGTTTTTCTTTCTTAGAATGGTGAGAAAATATTTAGCAGATAGAGCCAGACCTGATGCAAGTAATTTAATGTCCTTAATTTGCTTTCCCCATTCATGATATGAAGTTAATTTTTGCTCAGTTTTCAGCAGCAATGAAAGTTTTGCAGCAGGCACAGACATTGTTTTCCCCTAAGGAGCAGTGATAGTTCCTTCAATCTTACAATAGGTGGGATTTAAAGACTGGGATGTTTCCTCTTACATGTTAACATAATATGCCAAGCTGCGCATGTCTAGCACCCATTACTTAGGAATGCTACTGGCAAAGGATTCCCTAAACACAGCATAGAGCAAAAGCAGAATAATACAATAATTAATATTTTCTTTTTCTCTTTCAAGGTAAAGATTTAATCAAAACACAAAAAGACTAGGACTTAAAAATGGTCATTTGTATTTTGTATCTGAATTAAAACAGGACTGTTTTCAGAGCCCCTATTTTGTAAATGTAGAATAAGTATTTGGCACAGGTAAAATAAACTTGCTTATTAAGCAAATACTTTCATTTTTTAGAAAATTTTAATGGGTTTTCATGTCTACTGATTGAAAATGTGTGGGTTTATGTAACAGAGTCAAGGATTATATCTGTGTCCTCAATTCTGACATGAAAACACATTTATATAATTACATTGTTCCACAGTCAATCCATAAATGTAAGGAAATTCTGAGCAAAACCCATGAATCCAGACAGATGCTCTTAATTTAATTAACCAGTGGCAGCTATCTGTGCTGCTCCACTGAAGTTCATTTATGTCACTGCACCCTGCCTAGGGAGGAGAGTGAGATCACCTACAAATGATTGCCATACCTGGGAGCTGTGTGTGTATGTTAGGGATTTTCCTTGCCTTTGTGGAGCTAGAAGGAACCTATCCTTCCTGTGCAGCCTGTCCTAGACAAACCTGCTTTGGCAGTGGGGTTTACTACATTATCTCCAGAGGTCCCTTCCACCCCCACCGTTCTATGATTCTGTGAAACATCAGTGCCAGATAAACGCATGCAACGTCAGGTCACTGCAGACATGCAGTAAGATATTAGCCAGTGCAGAAAGTGAGAACCTTGCTGTGGCATCAACTCATCTATAACATGTTGCCCTGCCTATTTATGATATATATTTAACCAGAAGAGTGACTTTACATTGGATGATTTATTTGAATTACTAAACAGTGCTAAATCCTACTGAAATATAGCAGGTGCAGAATCACAGAATCACAGAACGATAGGGGTTGGAAGTGATGTCTGAAGATCATCTAGTCCAACCTCTCTGCCACAGCAGGTAGCACTGGATGGTGTCCAGGCAGGTTTGGAATGACTCCAGAGATGAAGATTCCATCACCTTTCTGGGCAGTCTGTTGCAGTGCTCCACCATGCTCAGTCAAGAAGTTCCTCCTCATGTTTAGATGGAGGTTCCTATATTCAGATTTGTGCCTGTTATCTCTCATCCTGTCATTTGGTACCACTGAAAAAAGACTGGCTTTGTCTTCCTGACACCTACCCTTTAAATGTTTATAAGCATTGATAAGAGTCCCTGAGTCTTCTCCAGACTAAAAAGCCCTAAGTCTCTCAGCTTTTCTTCATAGGACAGATGTTCCAGCCCTCTAATCACCATCATAGCCCTTTGTTGTACTCTCTGAAACAGTTCCCTGGCTCTCTTGAACTGGGGCGCCCAGACTGGACCCAGTGCTCCATTCAGATGAGGCTTCTCCAGGGTAGAGTAAAAGGCAAGGAAAACCTCCCTTGACCTGCTGGCCAGGCTCCTCTGGATGCATTCCAGGATGCATTTGTCCTTCTTGTCCACAAGGGCACATTGGTGGTTTATGATCATCCTCTTGTGCACCAGAACTCTCAGGCCTTTTTCCATTGAGCTGCTCTCCAGCAGGTCAGTCTCTCATCTGTGGTTTTTCCACCCCACATGCAGGACCCTACAATTTCCCTTGTTGAATTTAATGAGTAAAACTTGATTCATAGACTATGTGAGCTTTCTTATTTCTAATGTGACTTGCTAAGGTAGTAGTGATCTTAGGGATCTGTTATTTCACAATGGAAGTGAGAGACTAGGGAGGAGTTGATTGGTATGGTACTTGAAGAGGGATGTTGCATGTCACACTTCAAGTAAAAGCATTAAATCCACAGTCATGAAAACTGCAACAATCACAGAAGAAATAGGATTAGAGCCATTGCTACCCAGCTGGACACTGTTCTTCTACTTCATCACAAAGTGAGCATCATCCTCACAAAACATAAGCACTCAGTCAACATCCTGGACAATAAAATGTATGTTTCTAGAGAGATGCACCCTCATGCACACTCAGCTCTCCAGAAGTGTATACTCTCAGAATTCACTTTCCTGCTCTATGTGCCCACACTGTACATTTTCTACATGCTGCTGTTATGGCTGATATCTTCCCAATCTTGTCTAGAGCACTTGGGGTTTACAATTTCCTTTCACAAAAGAGTTGTGCCAATGTACCAGGATGTCAAATTGGAACAGAAGTAACCAAGCTGCCCATCATCATCTCTGAGTCATCATTTCTGAGAATTCTTAAAGGTGTCTGAAACACTGATAGTTAGAGCACAGAAGAAATGTCACAATGCTAGGGTTTCACTTTTCTGAGAGGGAAAGCGGAGAAATTGAAGAGAAAAGGGCATTTGCAATTTTGGTGCTCGACCACATTCTGCAGGAATGGCCTTGGAGCTGCTCTGCACTGCCCTCAGAGGGCTGATGACTCATCCCATACACTTACAGGTGAGTGTAATAGCTGCTGATTAAGGACTCTGCTTCTGTGAACGCTTCTCCACTTGCTTGACTTTAAGCAGACAACTAATCCTGTTGGAATGAACTGTCAGCAGCTAATTCTGGAAGCAATGACATTGCCAACATCTCAAGATTAATAGGAGAAAAAGAATCAAAATCTTTATGCCTTGAAGGCTGGTGAAAACCAGTTTTCATATTACTTTTATCTAGTTTGCTCTCAGAAGTTTTCTTTCACTTTTTTTTTTTTTTAATGTAGCTACTCATACAGCAACACCAGGGGAAAAAGCACAATAATATGGGGAAAATAAGGGAAAATAGTTAATATGTTCATTACAAATATGGCTCTTTTTTAAAAAAAGAAAAAAATTCCCAGAGTACAGACCAGTCAAGGATTTTTTTTTCCCAAGTATGGCATACAAAAATTATGTTAAAATAACAAAATTTACACTAACCATTGCAATTTTTATCTAAAATGCAAAAAGTTATATTTTCTTTTTAATGAGGTTCATTCTTCCAGATCTCAGCCCCAAAAAATAGTGCTTGCAAATGCAAATAGAAGTGCAAAGTAAGAGCTGATAAGTCCTTTAAATAGTGGATATGAATACTAAGGATGTGGGTTTGGAAGTGCCAAAATCTACAGCCCTGTGTTGCAGCTATGTGAAATGAGTTTCAGATTTTAGAATAGAACCTTGGTACAGTTACAGAACATTCAGGAAAATATTCAACTAAGCCTTTCTAAAACGAGAAAAAGGAAAAAAAAAAAAAGGATAAGTATATTAGAGGAAGTTTTGGGATTTCTTTATCCCTATTAAAAACCGAGAAAAACTGGAGTAAGATTAAGAAGAATGTAGATTTTCTCCCACACCCCAGAGAAAGTACCCTGGGGAAGCAGAGGAGTAAAATTATGATTTAATCCACTGTGATTTAGCATCCACTCCACAACTTTGGAGTAACTCCCACAAAGGCCCTGGTGAACATTATTATCCATGCCCCACTTTTGAGACTATAGCAGAAGGGCACTCCATTTCATAATTACTGTGATTTTAAAATACCAATCTCCTCAGACTTGTTTTCAGGATATGTTTGTTAAGGTTTACTCAGAAATATTTAAACCAATAGAGAGTGGATGCTAATTAGAAAAAAGGTGATGAGCAGGTCAAGGGGAAGAAGATGTACACAAGGTTACAATTAACATACTTTTCATCATTGTGAAATTTTCATCTAAAGCCTGGTCACAGATGTTTTGCAAGCAGCACTTTTTTTTTTAAGATGAAATGCCATAGTCAATTAGATTTTTCACAAATGACAGAAAATGATGGACTCATATCTCTGAGTAATCCTTTCTTCCCACCCCTCTGAGAGTGCAGAACGCTCCATCTGCAATGGGTGCAGGTGCTGAGACTCCATGGAAATGGCATATTTAGAGAACATAGAGAAGCAGCACAAGAGGCTCAAGTGCTGATGAGGTCCTTTTCCAGTCATTACGGGGGAAGCACCACTCCATAAAATGGCAGGGAATCTTTTGTGAACAAAAGTGCATCTAATCAATTGTCCACTCATCTCGCCCCCATCTTGAAGCAGAAGACAAGTTTTTTAGGGTCTCAGATGAATAAAAGGAGTTTTTGTGGTCCAAAATCTTACTTTCCCCATAGGATAATCCACTTTCTTAGGCTATATCTCATTATCTTCAGTGCAAGAATAATTTTGAGGGATCTACTCCCTTTCTGAATTTGAAACTTCTTCTTTAAAAGGACTCCATAACTGTACTATCTTAATGATAACAGTAATGACTCATCACAGAGTGCAAAGACAAACCCTATATGATGCTATACCTACCTGAATACTGTGTTCAGTTTTAAGGTCCCCACTGCAAGAAGGACATTGGGCACTGGAGCATGTCCAGAGAAGGGCAGCAAAGCTGGTGAAGTGTCTAGAGAACAAATCTTAAGAGGAGTGGCTGAGGGAACTGAAGTTGTTTAGTATGGAAAAGAGGAGGCTGAGGAGAGACCTCATTGCTCTCTACAACTCCTTGAAAGAAGTTTGGAATATCATGGTGGTTGATTTCTTCTTCTAAGCAACAAGTGATAGGATGAGAGGAAATGGCTTCAAGTGAGACCATTAGGTTGGACATTAGGAAAAATTTCTCCCCCAGAAGGGTTGTCAAACCCTGGAACTGCCTGCCTGCACATGGTTCTGAGGGGTATGATTTAGTGGTGGGCTTGGCGGTGCTGGGTAATTGTAGGGCTTGATGGTCTTCGAGGTCTTTTATGACCTAAATGATTCTACAGTTAGCACCATCCTTTCCTTACCACTGGAGTTTGGTATGACACTTAGATCTTTTTCTTGGTTGCTGCTCACTAGAGTGCAGTCCCATATTTTGCAGGCACTGCTTGGTCTGTGCATGCAACTTTCGTACATTAAAATCTCAGAACACATTCCACTTACTAAGTAAAGCAGACTGTTTTATTTGATTGTCCTCATCAGTGTTTATTATGTCACCAGTTATTTTAGAGTCACAATCAAATTATCAATGAAAAAGTTGACAAGCAGGGGCAGTGCTCCGTTTCCCTGTAGGTCCCAGCAGAAAATCCCTATTTCCACCTTCCTATTTTTGGAACCATCCATTAGCCAAATATGAACCCATTTATCTAGGTTTGGGGAGGGTGTGAAAAGCTTTTGTTTTACATGGAATAATGCCGTAATTTTATTCAGAAGTTAGTTCTGTTTGACAAAATTAATTTCTCTCAATCATCTGTGAGCTGGCCTTTAATTCCCTATCACCTCATTCTCAAAACGGCTTTTTTTTTTCACCCCATGGCTCAAGTTACTTGGCCTGGACCAATTGCCCTTCCTGAATGTTGGAACAGCAATATTCTCCCAGTCTTCTGGCATTTTCCTGCTATTTCAAGATTTATCTAAAATTAATATCAGTAAATGAGTGCTTTCCCCAGACAAGCATTTTAGGACTCAAGGGTAGAAGTTATTCAGACATATTGGCAGATGTTGTTTAAGATCTATTAATTGACTGAAAAGTATTTATTAACCTCATTAGAAGATATATTTAGGTAACAACAGTGCTCTTATTGTATCTGAATGGAGAACAGAAATAATTCTGACTCTTTCTGAGTTGCCTGTCTACTAGTTTTTCACAACTATTTGCTAATAGAATTCCAGTGGTTTTAGGATTGGTTTTGTTCCTAGTGTATTTTTACTAAATAAATAAACAAACAAACAAATAAATAAATTTTTAAAAATTATAGATCTGCCTCCATCTTTTTCAAATCTTTGTATCTGTTCCTTTATTTGTTTCAAGATACCAAGAATCTCTCTTTTTTTTTTCAGTGCCTTAAGCTTTTCATTTGCCTGCACAAACATTCTCTTTCACATTTATTGTAATCCATTTTTGTCACCCCACTGTAATTTTAAAAAATAGTAAATTAATTTTCTGTATGATGCCTTCACTTCTCTACTTAGTACCCTAAAAGCAGTGCTGCCTATTTTTCTTGTGTAATAATTTTTGTCTGCATTATGAATTCCACTTTAAGAGCTCTTAATTCTAAATCATAGAATCATCATGGAATGGTGTGGGTTGGAAGGGACTTTAAAGATCATCCAGTTCCAACTTCCTGCCATAATCAGGGACACTTCTTACTACACCAGATTGCCCAAGGCTCTATCCAGCCTGGCTTTGAACACTTCCAGGGTTGGAACCTCCAAAACTTCTCTGGGTAACCTGTTTCAAGCGACTCACCACTCTCTGGGGGAAGAGTTTCTTCTTTATGCCTATGTCAGTCGAGCTCCTTCAAATATGAGGCCTTTATTCCTTATGCTGTTACTACGATGCCAATGTAAACTTCCTTCTCTGGCTCTTCTGCCACCCTGTTACAGTGTGGAGAGCCAGAATCCCCCTCCCACAATAACAATAACCAGGCTCACTCAGTTCAGAAGCAAATGAAGCTGTATTTACAGGCAAAACTACAATCTATGATGAAATGCAATGAATATGTACAAATATACACTATTCACAACTTCTATGAATATGTGAGTGAAAAACACACAAAACCCACCCGGACTCCCCAGGGTGCCCCGCTTCTTTCCCATGCCCCCCTCCCAGAGCAGACAAAAAGGAAGAAAGCCAAGAAGCAGAGAGGTTTGTTAAACTTAGCTTGTCAGGTCAGTATGTGAGTGTGTGCATTATCCAGCTAGAACAGAAACGCAGAGCAGACAGACTGAGAGAGACTGCCTGTACTTTGTTTTGAGTACTGACTCTTAAACATTTCTATCTCTCCAATGGAAGTGTTTAGAATAATCATTATTTCTCTTTCTTATGCCCAATAGTGATTTATTTACATTCTTTCAATTTTCTGCTCGAACTTTGTGAGAAAAATTAAAGACGTAATCTTAAAACCTTCACACTCCCCTTCTAATACTGGAAGGCTATGCTAAAGTGTTGCTGGAGCCTTCTCTTCTCCAAGTTAAACAACCCAAACTCTCTCAGCCTGTCTTCATATTCACCCCTTTAAGCATTCCTCTCCAAGATGTCCTTACATTTCCTTTGTCCATGAGATTTCCCATCTGAACACAGGATGTATAGGCTGTATTACTCTTCGAACCTTCCCTCTTTTTATTCACAGTGAATACAATCACTGATTCTTGGGCAGCAACCAACTTGCAACCATTAAATCTTCCTTTTGTCTGTCACATTGTGATCTAAAATAGGGTTGTTTATTGTTAGACACTTTATCCTTGGAGACACAGAATGATCATCATCTCTAATTTGTTGCAGAAATGTAGATATGCTGTTGAGGCATCTACTTTGTATAGGCAAAGGCAACTCATAAGGCACCTACATATTTCTTACAGTCTTTTCTGGTTTTCACTTTTACAAGTCAGTTACAAATGGATTTTTGAACCCTTGATGAAACTTAATTTTATTGAGACATAAGCATTAACAGTAATGCTTACAGTAAAAGCAGTAGCTGGTGATAGAAATGCTATGGACAACAATTATTTTCTGGAATTAGTCAGGAATTAAATCTAATTGTTAGATTACAATGAAATAAAGTAGGACATGCAAAGAAGTATTTTTTAAAGTAATTACATTTAAAATGAAACTTCTAATAGCTGTTATATAACACCACAGAATTCTATAAATTCAATTTTTCATTTAATTGTGTAACATGGAATTAATAATTTATGCTTTTTTCCTTATTTTTCTTTCCCCCTTGCAACTTCATGTTATCTATTTAAATACAATTTTGCCCTCTTCAGAGTTCTGAGCTTCTAGTTCAGAAACTTCATGCACTTAGCACTTTGCCTGCAAATATGCAAGTGGTGTGCCTGAGGGGAGGAATATTATTTATTTATTTATTACCCTCACAACAATAATAAACCATATGGCAAATGGGTATTAATAAAAATAGTAACACTTTATTAATGAAATATGCCAAAACTCATTAAAAGGATCATTGTATGGTTGGAAGATATATTTACAATGGAATTATGGTCTTAGGGCAAATATAAACTAATCTATGCAAATTAGGAGGCAACAACTTGGAAAGAGAAAGTCCCCAAGAGCAGATAGTGCTCGATTACATCAAGAGGAGGCTCAATAAGAACTGTTAAACCCAAAGGGCTGTGAATTAGCTACTCACAGCTAGTTTATCCACATAAGGATGCTGCTGCCTCTGCTGTGTTAGCTTTGGGGCACTCTCATAAGACGCGGCATGGCGGATTGCCGGCAAGGAGAGTTTACTGCGTGGTCCCAGGCTGGTCTGGCTTCAGCGGACGGCGGGCAGTTAACGACGCTCTTCGTGATGGGCGCTTGCTTGGTTCCTGGGTAAACTGAGGCACGGCACAATTCTGGTGGCAAGGGGAAGCAGACTAAGGCGGCTCTGGCTTCTAGGCTTGTGGCTTCTCCGGCTTGCACGTGTATGGCTCATGGCTTTATCCCAGGCTCTGGACGAGGCACTCGAGGCAGGGCAGGGCAACTCGAGGTGGCAAGGCTTGAAGCAAGACAAGGCTTCAGCAGGCTTAGGCAAGGCAAGGATGACTACCAAGTCACTTATATATATACAAATTGCCAGCAGTCAGTTGGTCCAATGGGGCACTGAAGCTAACGTGTAGTTGCCCAATGGAAAGGCGTTCTGCCCAGCTATAACCGTAAAAGGCAGAAGCAAGGACCTTGTATCTGGGGGAGCCGTGGTCAGCTTACGTGCTCTCACCCCAGATAAACATCTTGTTTATCAGACAGGCAGGAGTCCTGTCCCCCTTGTTCTTTTTCCCATGTTGCCCTATTTTCCTGCAGGAAGAACGGGACAGAAAAGGACGCTGTCTAGACCATCTGGGTTTGTACTGGCCCATCTCATGGTCCAACCAGGACAACAAGTGAGCTGGGTGAGTTCGTGCTTTGTTTGCAAATGCATTAGTCAACTTCTGTCTCAAATCTTCTTCATCACTTAATGTTAAGAATAATTTTTGTTTGCTGCTGGGATTTCTTTCTAAAAGCCAAAATTTAATTGTGGGGATTGAAGGAGATGAATTAATCTCTTTTGAGCCTGAAACACAGCTTTCTGATGAAGATACAGACGCACTCACTAAAACAAAACCTTGGGAGGCAGTAGGGTAGAGAGCAGACAAGATAAAGGACATCTGTTGTTGACCTGTGTGGTACAAACATTTGAAATGCTTGACCAATGACTGTTTAGATAAGTTTTGTGTGGCTAAAAGTGGAAAGGTACTGCTAGAAACAGGTTTGCTTTCAACTGCTGCTAAGAGTATATAAGTTTGGTGTGTTCTCACAATAAATGGATCATTTCTGAGTTATCTACGGGTGTCATCAAGTCATATTCCTAGATACCTTGGGGGTCTGCACCCTTAATATGCCACATTTAATGTGCTAACTTGAACCTGAGGCTGTGAATATGAGGTTGCTTCAGGATCCATTCCATATGTGACAGCTCTGTAAGATATTTGATCTTCCGTAATTTACTAATGTATGTGAAAACCAGGCAAAGTAATCTGTGTCAATGTAGCAATATTCTGACCTCAGCAACAAAGATTTCATTACATGTAAGATTTCAATTAAAAGCAAGTAATTTGGGAGCAAAGTGTACTGGGACTTCATGGACTGCAGCCACTGGTCATTTCTTCTTGCTTCAAAAAGGTGCAGGTTCTGGGTGTTAAATTATAAAACATGAGGAACATATATCAAGTTAACTTGGAACTAAGAGTTCCTACTCGCTGCAAAATGGAAAAAAATAAAGAAAAATACAAGAACAAGAGACATGGATCTTGATCATCTTAGAGATTCATTCAGCTGAATACAGGTTTTATAATTCAAACATCTCATGATAAAGAAATCAAAGTTTTCAGATGCTTTCAGACATAGTGTGAATGCCATGTGTGGCACAAGAAATGTTAGAGTGATAAATGAGAAATGCTGAACCTATGGGTCTTTCCCAGGAGAAATCATTCTCCTTAAAGTGTGACCACTGTGGCCATCTCCCTCACTGCCCTATAGCATCTAAAGATGCTACCTGAATGGTAGCCTACCCCTCTTAGATTACTCGTACTTGTCTTTATTTCTGAAAAACAGGACCTTTTCCGTATTTTCAAACTGGAAAAACAAACAACCACAATAAACAAACAAACAAAAACCAAATTGTATTGTAGTCATGAAGGTCAAATATGAAATGGACATACTCATGATTCTAGATTCCTAATACTGCCTTTTCTTTTGCCACACTCTCCTTATGACTATTTTGCTATCAGAATATAAAATAATTCATATAATGTTTATAAATTACTGGCAAAATGAGTAACTCAGTGTCTTCTAGTGAAAATAGGTACAAACTTAAGCAACCTCCTTCTGTTTATCCTGAGTATTCACACAGTTTGAATTCAGGAATTTAACTTTGATGCTTTAAATCAAGCCTAAAGACCTTTAACTCCTTTCAGTGAGCAAGACATTTGGAGGCAGATGTGTTGAATCACAACTGAACCTAATGTCCTATGCAACTTTTTCTGCAACATTCACTGACAATGCATGCCAAAACCTCTGCCTCTTTATTATTATTCACCATACCTGCATTCCTCTAGAGTCTTACCATTTTGTGTGTGCATGTGTGGGCTTCTTGGTTTGAGTACATGTGAGTCAGTTGTTGTTATTAGCTTCTGATTTTGTTGCAGTTACTGCACTATGGGGATGTCGGGGAGGGAGGAAATGTTCATGTTCAAGAAAAAAATAAATTAATGGATCCAGTCAGAGTATTCTGGTTGAGTTAAGCCCTCAGGGTGAAAAAAAAAACAAAATTAAAAGAACACAGTTATAGGCATTTGCATTCTTTGTTAAGCTGTTATTATTGTGTTGGGGGACTGAGGCTGCTGACTGCTTAGTTATTGTACGAGCATTGAACCAACCTATGGGAGCACCAAAATTATTCCTGTGCCTTCTGCTTTTGGATGAATGTGGCACCCAGGACACATGGCTACAACCCACACTGGGTTTTGACTCTAAAGTGACCTTCTGAAACTTGACTCCTGTGGAAGGGCTGGTGTTATGGCACTGCCATAGTCTGCCTTGGTGATGTTACACAGAAGCGTCCAAGGGAATAGCTTGGTGGGACTCAAAATCCCCTTGCAGACCTGGTATGGCCTAAAGGAAGACAGCAGCACAGGAAGATAATGAGAGCTTAATTTTCTTTTTGCACTTGCACTGCAGCTGCAGGAATAATGATGTACTACAGCTTAGTAAAGAGTAAAGCTGACTAACAGGCCCTGCTTGGCAACTGTTCTTACTATAAATAGCAATGGATTGCTTTTCAAATGATTATTAGATCTCTTGTTATTGGAGATCAGCTAACAAAAATATATATGTAGTGTAGTTATATGGGAAAGTTATGATTCATTTCTTTTTTTAGCTACTGTAGGATTATATTTTTGAGTGTGCTTAATTTAGTTCATTGATTATTCTGATGAGGTACTTTACTATGTTTCCACAAGGCTGGTTCTTTACTTTTTTTTTTTTTCCCCTCAAAGAAAATAATATCCTCTCCCTTGCTGATTGTCAAGTGTATCTTCATTTGCTTAGCAGCTGTTACTGCTGCTGGAGTACACATGTCCTAGGAGAAGGCTGTTACAGATCATCCTCAAATAAATGGAATATTGGGCCATGCAGGATGTGTCTTACAACAGGAGATGTATCTGCCAGATCACTCTTCATCACAGTCCTTAATTACTTGTATTTACTCAGTAAAGATAACATTTTTGTACAAGATGTCCCAGTGTTTGCTACAGATAGTATGAAAAGCTTTTAGCAAGCACGTCTATGCTGCCACACCATGGAGTAACAATCCCCTCAGCCAAAACCAATGATGACATTCCCAACTTAAATGTCACGTAGCAGCAGGTTTCATCTTGGGAGGAAGCACACAGGCATTGCAATGTGTAATTAATACTGCTGACATAATAAAGGCCACAATTAAGCAATAAAGTCAGCAATCTGTTAAAGCTATTCATAGAATTATAGAAATCACCTGGTAGGAAAAGGCTTTAAGGTCATTAAGTCCAACCATAACCTAACATCTCCCTGTACCCAACTGTTAGACCATGTTCCTAAGCACTTCTTCCAAACATCTTTTAAATGCTGCCAAGGATAATGACTCCACTGCTTTCCCAGCAGCCTGTTCCAGAGCCCAGTGACATTTTCAGTGGGGAAATTTTTTCTAATGTCCAACATAAACTTCCTCTGGCACAATTGCAGGAGATTTCCTCTTGTCCCATCACATGTTATTTGGGAGAACACCCACCCCACCTCACTACAACCTCCTTTCAGTGAGTTGTAGAGAGCAATGAGGTCTCCTCTCAGCCTTCTCTTCTCCAGACTAAACAATTCCCTCAGAAGATTTGTGTTCAAGACCCCTCAAGCCTTGTTGCCCTTCTCTGGACACATTCACAGAATCACAGAATCACAGAATGTTAGAGGTTGGAAGGGACCTCCAGAGACCATCGAGTCCAACCCTCCTGCCAAAGCAGGATTCACCCTAGGGTGGTCCACACAGGAATGCATCCAGGTGGGGTTTGAAAGTTTCCAGAGAAGGAGACTCCACAACTTCTCTGGGCAGCCTGTTCCAGTGCTCCATCACCTCACTGTAAAGAACTTTCTCTTCATGTTGAGGTGAAATCTTCTATGTTCAAGTTTGTATCCATTGTTCCTTGTCTTATCACTGCGCACCAACAAAAAAAGCCTGGCCCCCTCCACTTGACACCCACCCCTCACATATTTATAGACATTGATCAGATCCCCTCTCTTCTCCAGACTAAACAGCCCCAGGGATCTCAGTCTCTTTTCGTAGGCGAGATGTTCAAGTCCCCTAAGCATCCTCGTGGCTCTCTGTTGGACTCTCTCCAGCAGGTCCCTGCCCAAAACTGGGCACAGTATTGCAAGTGTGGTCTCACCAGGGCAGAGTAGAGGATGAGAAGGATCTCTCTAGCCCTGCTCGCCACACTTTTTTTGATGCATCCCAGGATCCCATTGGCTCTCTTGGCCACCAGAGCACGTTGTTGTCCCATGCAGAACTTGCTGTCCACCAGCACTCCAAGGTCTTTCTGTGTGGAGCTGCTTTCCAGCAGGGGAGTCCCTAACCTGTCCTGGTGCCTGTTGTTATTTCTCCCCAGATGCAGGACCTTGCACTTGTCCTTATTAAACTTCCTGAGGTTTGCCTGTACCCAGCTCTCAGCCTGTCCAGGTCACGTTGGATGCAGCACAGCCTGAGGGGTGTCAGCCAACCCCCCCAGTTTTGTATCATCAGGAACTTGCTGAGGGTACTCTCAATGCCCTTATCCAGGTCGTTGATAAAGATATTGAACAAAACTGGACCCCGTACTGATCCCTGGGGAACATCACTGGCCACAGGCCTCCAAGTTGACTCTGTGACACCTCAATGTCCTTGGAGTGAGGGGCCCAAAACTCAACACAGTACTCGTGGTGGAATCCCACCAGTGCTACGTACAGGGAATAGATCACGACCCTCCTCCTGCTGGCCACAGTGTTCCTGCTCCAAGACAGGATGCTCTTAGCCTTCTTGGCTACCTGAGCACAATGGTAGCTCACATGCAAATGGTTGTCAACCAGCATCCCCACATCCCTCTCTGCCAAGCTACTTTCCTGCCAATCTTTCCTGACAATCTTTCCCAAGCCTGTGGTGTTGCATGGGGGTTTTGTGATCGAAGTGCAGAACCTGGCCTTGTTGAATATCATACAGTTGGCCTCAGCCCACCAATACAGCCTGCCCAGACCCCTCTGCAGAGGCCTCCTATCCTTCAAATCAACCTCCTGCCCAGCTTGGTGTTCCCTGCAAACTTACTGAGGGTGCACTCAATGCCCTCATCAAAGCCAGTGATGAAGATGTTAAAGACAACTGGCCCCACTACTGAGCCCCAGGGAACACAACTCATGACCAGATGCCAACAGGATTTAACTCCTTTCCCCACCACTCAGTTTTTGACCCAGCCAGACACTGTGCCTGTCCAGACCATGGGGAGCCAGTTTGTCCAAGAGGATGCTGTGCAGGATCATGTCAAAGGCCTTACTAAAATCCAGGTAGACAACATTCACAGTCTTTCCCTCATCCACCACGTGGACCGCCTTGTCATAGAAGGAGATCTGGTTCATAAAGCAGGACCTGCCTTTCATAAACCTGTGCTGATTTGGCCTGATTCCCTGGTTGTCCTAGACATGCCATGTGATGGCCCTCAAGATGATCTGTTCCAAGATCCTTCCAGCACCGAGGTCATACTGATAGTCTGTAGATTCCCAGATCCTTCCTATGGCCTTTCTTATCAATGGGCATCACATTTGCCCACCTCCAGTCAAGTGGAACTTCTGCAGTCAGCCAGGACTGCAATAGGTGATGGAAAGTGGCTTGGAGATCATCCCCACCAGCTCCCTTGGCACCCTTGGGTGGATGCTGTTCAGCCCCATAGACTTGTCTGTGTCAAAGTGGCAGAGCATGTCCCTCATTATTTCCTCCTGGATCGTAGCAGCTTTGTCCTGCTCCCCATCTCCATCTTTTGGCACAAGAGGCTGGGCATCCAGTGAACAGCTGATCTTAATATTAAGACTGAGGTAAAGAAGGCATTTAGAACCTCAGCCTTATCCACTATTGATCCCCCTGCTTTCAGTAAAGGGTGGAGGTTCTCCTTGGCTCTCCTTTTGTTGTTGATATATTTATAGAAACATTTTTTATTATCACCTCTCACAGAATTGGCAAAATTAAATTCTAGTTCTAATTTCCTCCCTGCATGACCCCTCTGCATCTTTGTAGTCTTCCTGCATTGCCTGTACCTTCTTCCAAAGCCAACAGACTTGGCTTTATTTTAGAACTTCACTCTGTTTATAATGGTGATATGACATATTCAATATAGAAAATATATTGAACATAACATCAATATGTCATTTTATAATGTAAAGACTAATTTTGAGGAAGAAAACCAAACCTTTAGTTTTTCAAAGTCTTCTCTTTCCAGGTCATAAGTTTATGATATCTCCTGTATTCTATTCATACCTGAAATTTTATTATTTCTGTTTAATATATACACAGAATCACACAGAATTAACCAGGTTGGAAAAGTCCTCCAAGATCATCAAGTCCAACCTACCACCCAACACTATCTAATCAACTAAACCTTGGCACTGAAGTGCCTCATCCAGTCTCATTTTAAACACTTCCAGGGATGGTGACTCCACCACCACCCTGGGCAGCACATCCAATGACCAATCTCTCTTTCTGTGAAGAATTTCTTCCTCACATCCAGACTAAATCTCCCCTGGTACAGCTTGAGACTGTGTCCTCTCCTTCTGTCACTGGTTGCCTGGGAGAAGAGATGAACTCCCACTTGGCTACAGCCTCCCTTCAGGCAGTTGTAGATGGCAATAAGGTCTCCCCTGAGCCTCCTCTTCTCCAGGCTAAGCAACTCCAGCTCCCTCAGCCTCTCCTCATAGGGCTTGAGCTCCAGACCCCTCATCAGCTTTGTGGCCCTTCTCTGCACACGTCCCAGCAACTCAACATCTTTCTTAAACTGAGGTGCCCAGAACTGGACACAGTCCACAAGTTGTGGCCTAACCAGTGCTGAGTACAGGGCAGAATGACTTCCCTGCTCCTGTTGGCCACACATTCCTGGCAATGAAGGCCAGGATGCCATTGGCCTTCTTGGCCACCTGGGCACACTGCTGGCTCGTGTTCAGCCTCCTGCCAACCAGTACCCCCAGGTCCCTTTCTGCCTGGCTGCTCTCCAGCCACTCTGTCCCCAATCTGGTAGCGCTGCATGGGGTTGTTGTGGCCAATGTATAGGACCCAGAACTTAGATATGTTGAATCTCATGCTATTGGACTCTGCCCATCTGCCCAGCCTGTCAAGGTCCCTCTGCAGAGTCCTCCTACCCTCTAACCAATAGTATAGATCCATTCCTATGTTCTTGTCCTTGGGTGATAATGGAAATGCAGAAGGATGGGATCATAGAATTTTAGAATCATAGAATGGTTTGGAAACGAAAGGACTGTAAAGATCATATATTTTCAACCTTGGGCAGAGACACCTCCTACTTGACCAGATTACCTAAGGCCTCATCCAGCCTGGCTTTGAACACTTCCAGACTTGGAACCTCCACAGAATCTCTAGGCAGCCAGTTCCAGTCCCTCACCACCCTCATGGGTGTCTAATCTCAGTCAAGTTTCTTCCAGTTTGAAGCCATTACCCCTCATCCTGCCACTACCAACCTTTGTAAATAGCCCCTCTCCAGCTGCTCTGGGGGTCCCCTTCAAACACTGGAAGGATGCTGTAAGGTCTCACTGGAGCCTTTTCCTTTTTCTCCAGGCTGAACAACCTGCCATGGTTACACACCATTAACCACGCAACCTGTTAATGGTTGTACACAATAATGCTTAATAACTACCCCTCTTTTTCCATTGCATGTGTGTGGAGCCTTCAGCAAACTGCAGTGTGAACTAAACTTCATGAGCCCAGTTAAAAACACTTGGCTGACAGAGGTGGTTTAAGATTAGCCTAATCTAAGATAAAACATTCTACATAGCTTCATTTGATATTTACTGGAAGAAAGCCTAGATGCTTACCAGCAGAGCCCGCAGATAAAAAGCTGCCAGAACCCCATGTTTTAAGAATGGTTAGTATAATATAATCTTGGAGCATGACACTCTAGCTATGGGTATTGAAATATTTGTGAAGTGGAGGTTATTGTTTATCTGTCTCTCATTTTCTGACTCAAATTGTTTCCAGATACTAGAGTTCTGTAGAGGAAAGGGAAGGAAGGAAAGAAGGGGAAATAATGTAATTTTGTTCTATTTATCTT
This sequence comes from Indicator indicator, assembly GCF_027791375.1. NCBI lineage: Eukaryota > Metazoa > Chordata > Aves > Piciformes > Indicatoridae > Indicator > Indicator indicator. Next base: position 3,153,391 of record NC_072053.1, on the reverse strand, counting down.
GATCTATTCTTATTTTTCCCATATGTACAGTGTCTACTCTTTTCTCATTATAGAATATACAACTCAGTTGCAAATTCTGAATGGAAAAGTAATTTCTTATTTACCTTTAATTGCATTTCTTAGTTCCTATATAATGACATATAATATAAAAGGTCTGGAACTGAGACCAAAATCTGCAGGAACTGGAAAGGTAGATGGAGAAAGTTCTTTTTAGCAACAGCTCCACGGCTTGTCTAGAGTTTTGAGCAGCCACTGAGAAAGGATGACTATCACACACAGTGCAAGGAAATCACTTTGGATGCATGCAAGAAAAAATGAGGAGGATATCCCAAGCATTTCCACCTCTTTTACTACCCACCTCCATGACAAAGGAATCATGAGAATCATGCCAGAAGAAAGAACCAAAAGCAAAAAAAAAAAAAAAAAAAAAGGAAAAAAAAGGAAGGAATCAAGAAGTTTCAAAGAGAGAGTATGCATCTTTTCAATCTTATTTCTTCAGCTTTTAAAATGTTGTCCAAAAAAATGTATAATTTTGGTCTTCATGTATTTATAAAATTGTATATTTCCCTTTAAAAGTTCCTTCTGAAACTCCATCTTCCTTTTCATTGGCAATCCCAGCTTTGCTGCTTGCTATCCAGTAGTCATGATTAAGAGGCAAAAGGAATGATCTGGAAAAAAAACCCCAGGAACAGTGGCTCTTTCCTTCTGCTGGCAGAAGCTTTTAAAAATTGTGTATTCACTTCCTAAGTTGCCTAAGGCAACTTAGATTTTGTTTTTCTGGAAAAAAAAAATTAAATCATATTTTTCTACCACACTCTAAAATCCTAGACTCATAGAATCAGTCAGGGTTGGAAGGGACCACAAGGATCATCCAGTTCCAACCCCCCTGCCATGGCCAGGGACACCTCACACTACATCAGGCTGGCCAGAGCCTCATCCAGCCTGGCTGCAAACACCTCCAGGGATGGGGCCCCAACCACCTCCCTGGACAACCCATTCCAGGCTCTCACCACTCTCATGGGGAAGAACTTCTTCCTCACTTCCAGCCTGAATCTCCCCACTTCCAGCTTTATTCCATTCCCCCTAGTCCTGTCACTACCTGATAGCCTAAAAAGTCCCTCCCCAGCTTTCTTGTAGCCCCCTTCAGATACTGGAAGGCCACAAGAAGGTCACCTCAGAGCCTTCTCTTCTCCAGACTGAACAGCCCCAACTCTTTCAGTCTGTCCTCATAGGAGAGGTGCTCCAGCCCTCTGATCATCCTCGTGGCCCTTGAAAACCAGGAATTAACTCCCTCCAAATCTCCTGAGTTCAGATTTTTTTATTTTTTAAAGATTACTTTAGAATAAAAAATGAAATTTCACTTATTTTCTGTCCAAGTCATTAGATTCTATCCAAATCAGATTTTTCAGCTTTTCCTTGCAGCTGTAAAGATTAGAAAATCTGAATTTAAAAAAAAAAAAAACCAACCAAAAAACAAAACACAACAAAACCAAACCAAACCCCCAGAAATATCTTTTCTGGATGTTTCCAAATTTATTATTCTCACATAATCACTTAGTTCCCAGGAATACATTTCTCTCAATAATCCCTGAAATACTGTTCAACTCCAGCTAAATTGTGGGAGGTAGGCACATCACAAATTAGGTCCTTGGTCAAAATCCATTTGGATATGATCAGTGAGGATAGGTTACACATTACAGACTTTGGCTAAACAGAGATCAAATGCTGCACAGAGATCACCTTGTGTTCCCTGGATTACTCCAATTCCCATAGGATAATTACACTTACAGTAGTGTCAGCTTACTGAAGGCTGTTGGTATCAGTTGGCCACACTGAAGAAAACAATAAGGCCCATTTAGCTCCAGATGCAGTCCAGAAGTTCTGGGGAATGCATGTCATCCCCATCCCCAGAACGTCTGCATCTCTTCTCTCACTTCAGGAAGCAGCTTTTCCATTCCCACTGAACTCACACAGCAAAGTGATATCACTGCACAGGGGAGGAAAGGAAGCTCTGAAATGCAATCCAGTGAGATGAAGGTTTTCCTGGTCAGAGAATAGGGAGGGAAGTGAAGTATGAAACAGAAGAAATTTGAAACAACTATAGATATTCTTGGGTTTTGTCTATTACCCCCCAAAATATATAAAATCTGAATTTAATTGTTAGTGGTTACTACATTTACCCGGAGACTTGTAAGAGTCTGGCCCTGGTAGTATCACAGTCTCACAGTATATCAGAGGTTGGAAGGGACCTCCAGAGATCATCAGGTCCAATGCCCCTGCCAGAGCAGGATCACTTAGGGTAGTCCACACAGGAATGCATCCAGGTGGGTTTGGAAAGTCTCCAGAGAAGGAGACTCCACAACCTCCCTGGGCAGCCTGTTCCAGGGTTCTGTCACCCTCAATGTAAAGAAGTTTCTCCTCATGTTGAGGTGAAATCTTCTATGGTCTAGTTTGAACCCATTGTTCCTTCTCTTATCACTGTGAACCACCAAAAAGAGCCTGGCCCCCTCCTCCTGACACCCACCCCTCACATATTTATGCATATTGATCAGATTCCCTCTCAGTCTTCTCTTCTCCAGACTAAACAGCCCCAGGGCTCTCAGTCTCTCCTCATAGGGGAGATGCTCAAGTCCCCTGATCATCCTCATGGCTCTCTCTTGGATTCTCTCCAGCAGGTCTCTGTCTCTCTTGAACTGGGGAGCCCAAAACTGGACACAGGATTCCAGGTGTGGTTTCACCAGGGCAGAGTAGAGAGGTAGAAGAACTTCCCTCGACCTGCTGGACACACCTTGCTTGATACACCCCAGGATACCATTTGCTCTCATAGCCACAAGAGCACAGTGTTGTAGGTGAGTAGAATTAGCCAGGACTGACCACAAGCAGTCTCCATGACTGCCTGTTGTGGTCGAGGGGAAGAAATTATTTATTAATTACCCTCACAAAAATAATAAATTATATGGCAAACAGGTATTAATAAAAATAGTAACCCTTTATTAGTGAAGTATGGCAAACCTCATTGAATAAGATCGTTGTATGGTTGGAATATATATTTACAATGGGAATATGCAGTCTCAGGACAAATATAAACAATTTAATGCAAATTAGGAGGCAACAACTTGGAAAGAGAAAGTCCCCAAGAGCAGGTAGCGCTTGATTACAGCAGGGGAAGGCTCAATAAGAACATTTAAATCCAAAGGGCAATGAATTAATTGCTCACAGCTAGTTTTAACCACATGGGGATGCTGATGATGCTGTGTTACTTTGGGGCACTCTGGCATGGCACTAGCACAGCAGATTGCCAGCAAGTATTTGCTGCATGGTCCCAGGCTGGTCTGGCTTCAGTGGACGGTGGGCAGTTAATGACACTTTTCACAACAGGCACTTGCTTGGTTCCTGGGTAAACTGAGGCATGGCACGAGTCTAGTGGCAAGGGGAAGCAGGCTAGGCAAATCTGGCTTTTAGACTTGTGGCTTCCTGGCTTGCTGTGTATGGCTCATAGCTATATCCAAGGCTCTGGACCAGGCACTCAAGGCAGGGGAGGGTAACTTGAGGCAACTTCAATCAAGATGGGTCCAAGTGTGCTTGAAGCAAGGTTTAAGCAAGGCTTGAGCAAGTCTTGAAGCAAGGTTTGAGGAAGGCAAGGTTGACTACCAAGTCACTTGTATATATACATCTTGCCAGAGATCAGTTGGTCCAATGGGACACTGAAGCTAAGATGTAGCTGCCCAACGGAAAGGCCTTCTGCCAGGCTACAGCCATAAAAGGCAGAAGCAAGGACCTTGTCTCTGGGGGATCAGTGGTCAGTTTACATGCTCTCACCCCAGGCAAACATCTTGTTTACCAGACAGGCAGGAATCCTGTCCCCTTTGTTCTTTTTCCCGTGATGCCTTGTTTTTCTGCAGGAGGGAGGGGAGAGAAAAGAACCCTGTCTAGACATCTTAAGGCTTGTCTGGGTTTGTACTGGGCCATCTCATGGCCCTACCATGACACTGCCTTCTTCCATGTACAAGATTAGTTCTAGGTTTCTGTCATATAGCCAAAACTGAGATTCATCACTCAGTGACAGGAGCAGATTAAAGGAGAGCAAGTAGTCATGACATAGCTCATCAGAGAGCTATGCAGATCTGAGATTACTCTTCAGAGAAGGTAAGAGGAACTGTGGTTTTAGTTTCCTAAGCCACAGTACTGATGGTCCATAACAACCAGATTTTTCATCACAGACACAGTGAACATTCTGGCTTTCTAGGACAAGGACACAAGAAAAGCAAACAGAAGTGGCTTCTGTTTGTTGCTCCAACATGCTCCTGCCTCATTTCTTCTGTAATTAGAGCTGTTTGATCACATCCATAGAATCACAGAATGACTTGAGTTGGACGGGACTTTAAAGGTCATTTAGTTCCAACTGCCCTGCCATGGGCAGGGATACCGCTTACTAGACCACGTTGCTCAAAATTGGTTCTTAAATACTTCCTGACACAAGGTGTCCACAGCTTCTCTGGAGAACGTATTCTACTCTTCCACCACCCTCACAGTAAAAAACTTGTCCTACTGTCCAATCTAGTCTCTAGTGTAAAACCTTATAAAAGTTCTTCCCCAGCTTTACTGTAAGACCCCTTCAGATATTGGAAGACTTCTCAAAGGTCTCCCTGGAGTCTTCTCTTCTCCAAGCTGAACAGACTGAACTCCTTCAGCCTGTCCTCACAGGGCAGGTGCTCCAGGCCTCTGGTCACCTTTGAGGCCTCCTCTGCACCTTCTCCAGCAGTTCTATGCCCTTCTTGTGCTGGGAGCTCCAAAGCTGGACACAGTACTCCAAGTGGGATCTCACAGGAGCAAAGGAGCAGGATCACCTCCCTTGACTTGCTGGCTGTGCATCCATGTTGTTCTCAAAGATCTTCAGAAGACTTTTGGACACTTCAGAGCAGCAGTGTCTAGACAAACTTGGGTAGATAACTCAAAAATTTCAGGTTTTCATGTCCAGAAGAAACATGACCTTCTAGGGAAGAAGGTTCTGCTGCCCCCATGCAGCATATTAACTGGGAATTGCATAAAGGTAGCAGCTTTTATGAATATTTCCTTTTGATTTCTGATAACAGATCTGATCTGAAGGTTGAGATTAACCATGTGCAGGTCAAAGGAGTGTGACCATTCATTCTGCTGCCCTGCTGCACAATCTGTGAAGCTTATGCAAAGAGAATAGCAAAGACTTCAAGCTGCCAAGCAGGAAAAGAAGGGTAAAAAAAAAAAAAAAAAAGAGGAAAACAAGAAACCTAAATGTACTGTTGGTGGAGGAAGACATTGTTCTTATCATGACCTAGACAGGCTTGCTACAGCTAGGAGATGAAACTTAATGAAATCAGTGAAAATATTTTCATTGATTTAGGTGGGATTTGGCTCACGGCCAAATGGTTTAAGGCAGGTTGAATAGGAGATGGAGTAATATCTGTATGTATAAAATATAAACACCGAGCAAAGCTGCAGCATGTAAGATAAATACCAAATGCCAGGTATACTTTGGAATTTTATCAGAATCAGGGAGAAAAATTATAATAACAAGTGACTTTAATTTGCTTGGAAAAAACGTGTAAGAAAGCACCTGGATTGATTTCACCATGTTTATAACACTCTGTAATAGAGATTAGGCATAAAAGCAAACAGACAACAAAATAACCATTGTACTTCTGGAGCTGCATGTCAACCAAATGGTTGTTACACATTTAACTTCAGATTTCCTGCTCTAAAACAACAAATAAATATTTCTCTAACCCTGCCTTGACTGATATAATTCTGACAGAGTTCCATAAAGCCAATTTGCGTACACTCGTGATCCTATGTAAACAGTGTTTAGATCTTCATGAAATTCCTCTAGCTGACTGCAGTGATACCTTGCAAATTAAAGGAAGGTAAGGGGATGTTTAAGGGCTTAGGACTCGACTGACTAGAGCAATTCCACCCTCACAAAACAAAATCCTCATTAGTGAGTTCTACCCTGCATTGGATTTCAGAAGGTCCAATGTTCAGTTTAGCATTACTCCTATGTGGGGAGTTAGGTATCTCCAAAACACATATCCAGGTTACTTCCTCAGTTCATAAAGCAAGGGAATGCCTTTCCTCTGACCTTGCTTTATCTATGATTGGAAAAAAAAAAAAAAAAAAGCTTTTGACTCAATTGTGGAGCATTTGGTTACATTCTTAACAATAAAGAGTATTGAGTCTAGTTCTCAACACAGACATGGTCTAATCACTTTCCCCTTCTTCCCTTTATAAAAACCTGAAGAACAGCAAACATTTGGAAATATTAAGAACAGTAGCCAAACTGAGGAGGAGAGGAAGCAGCAATGAAAATAAATATTTTTCATATAATTAATGAAGTTATCCTCCTGAGAAGTTTTTAACTATCTGAAGACAAATGTTTCCTCTGTTAAACACCACTTCTTTAATTTTTTGACAGAATACCAATTCTTTTTCAGTTCAACAGAGAACTGGACCCAAGCCAAATCATCTGAAAATGCTTCCTGATCAAAAAGACTAGAAAACAAGTTGCTTTGTGGTGTGCATGATCACTCATAACAATTTTGTAACTAAAAACTACATATTTTTCTAATTCATATAAAATCTTATAGAATTTATAAAAGTAAAAAAAAAAATTACTAATATTATCTTCCTCACAAGAACTTCAGTGTAAAGCTCTTTTGAATAGGAAGGGAAATTGCAATTTCTGTATATTTTACATAATAGAGAAATGCTATTATGGCAAAGAAAAAAGCCTCAACTCATGGCAAATTAACAGTTATCTTTCTTTTTAAGCATTTGTTATTCCATCAAAAAGGAAATGAAACTTTAGATTTTGCAACTGAAACCTTCATCTTGAAGTAATTCTGTTATAAAAGGTACAAAGACCTCACTGTGTGCCCTGGCATGTATAGATTACCTTGCAGCAAAACAATAAATTGAGTTGTCTGCCATGTCAGTGATACTTCAAATGCTTTATTTTTATTTTAACAACTGCTTGGAGGATGGAGAAAGAAGAGAAGTTAAAAATACTCTGTTCTACATGGCTGGAAAAATTATTGCAAGTTAAATATAATTTGAAGAATGTATCTTATCAAAATGAAAAAGATTTCAGGACTTTTCTGGTTTTGACTTTGGTATATTTCCATGGGGAAACATGAAACAGGACAGGAAATGTCAAAATTTAGGCAATTTGATGAGATTTAAGAGGAGCATCCGGTCCAGTTTTATTAACTTCATTGGTGTAATTTCACCAACACTTTGGATGAAAGGTTTTCTTTTCAAAGATTCATTGTTCAGGAAAAATAATGGGTTTATAACACACTGTCTTGGACATAATATGTTAGAACGCCTTTGCAGATTGCAGTATTATTACCTACATACTGAAAGTTTGATTTCTTTTTGATAGCTTGACAGTGATGATCCATTTTTATATTACTCCTGGTGTTTCACAGAATTTGTTTCCTGGAGCTGTCAAATGACAAGGAGTAGAACCTTTGCATCAAAGAGCAAGTTTCTCACACCAAAAAGCTGAGGTGCTTTGGGCATGACTTCAAGATTTATTTTTCAGTTAAAAAACAAAACAAAAACAAAACAAAACCCACCACCCAAACAAATAACCCCCCCCAATATGCACAGAAAATGGTACATATCTTGAGCTTCATTAACAGATACATGCAAGTTTTGTTTGTGATCCTTGAAAGCTTTTTGCTCTGTTTTGCCACAGGTTTGTTTTATTCCCCTATCACGCTATTTTGTGCATCTCAGGCTCTTAGTTTATGGAGACAAATGGCACAGGTCTGTCACTTGGTGGTTGTGGCACTCTTCCCTCACTGAGCCAGGCTGGCTCAAAAAGATGCTCACCTTAGGCTGCCAGAAAAAGAGAAGTTCTAGTTCATCTGAATTTTCTAATATAACTGGGCCCCCTTCCCTGATTTCCCTTTTTTTCTGTCCTAAAGAGACACTTTGCAATTTTCACAAGATAAGACAGAAATAATCACCTTCCCTCATGCTAAATTAATTCCCATTTTGTGCCATTTTTCCATGCTGATATGCTACAATTTTTTTGTTCTTGATACCACTTAATGGAAAAGATTTTTTTTTTCTTGTGCATGGTGGGTCAGTCAGCATTCTGTCATGTCTAAATAAGAAAATAAAAAGTAGAAAGTGTAGAAAAATAGGTCTGAGAGACTGAAATAGTTGGGGCTGTTCAGTCTGGAGAAGAGAAGGCTCCAAGGTGACCTTCTTGTGGCCTTCCAGTATCTGAAGGGGGCTACAAGAAAGCTGGGGAGGGACTTTTTAGAATGTCAGGGAGTGACAGGACTAGGGGGAATGGAACAAAGCTGGAAGTGGGGAGATTCAGGCTGGACATAAGGAAGAAGTTCTTCCCCATGAGAGTGGTGAGAGCCTGGAATGGGTTGTCCAGGGAGGTGGTTGAGGCCCCATTCCCAGAGGTGTTTGCAGCCAGGCTGGATGAGGCTCTGGCCAGCCTGATGTAGTGTGAGGTGTCCCTGGGCATGGCAGGGGGGTTGGAACTGGATGATCCTTGTGGTCCCTTCCAACCCTGACTGATTCTAAGATTATAAGGTCTTCGTACATCTCCAGTCCCTAAACCCAAATTCCTCCTTAAGGATAGACTCACTCGTGTGGCTGGTGGGCCTCTGTTGCACAGAGATCTGGTGTAATCCTTCTTTTCATCAATAGCGTATTCATTTCTACTTTATATTTGTTGTGACCCAAGTTTCTTTGAACACTTCTCCAGAGGGTGTTCCTTGTGGTATTTCATAGCCAGATCACCGAAACCTTCTGAGTCAATGGCTGCTCCTGTCCAACCCACCCTCTGAAGGGATGATGTCATCTTCAGCATGCTGGATAAATACAACAACTTCTTTCACCTACACCTTCCTCACATTTACAATTTCTTGTCCTCTTTTCAGAGAGAAAGATGTAGACCAGCATCTTTCATTCCATCTTCTTCTCCTTATGTGAGACATCCCTAATCTCCAAGGTGATTCCTGAAGGAGCTTTACAACTTTTTGGCAGATCACAGAATCATAGAATCATAGGATGGTTTCAGTTGGAAAAGACCTTTCAGATTATCAAGCCCAACAATTATCTAACTGCCAAGCCTGATGTTAAGTTAGGTCCCTCAGCAACATATCTCTGCATCTCTTGAACACCTCCAGGGATGGGAATACAACCACCTCCCTGGGGAGCCTGTTCCAATGTCAGTAAAGAATTTTTCTTCTGGTATCCAACCTAAACGTCCCCTGGTGCAGCCTCCCCTGGTGCAGCTTGAGGCCATTTCTTCTTGGTCTATCACTTGTTACTAGGGAGAAGGTGTCAGGATGAAGGCGATGGCCTCTTTTCAGTGCTGCCTAGTGACAGATCAAGGAATGAGTACAAACTGGACCACAGAAGCTTCCACCTCAACATGAAGAGAAACTTCCTTATGGTGAGGGTGATGGAGCACTGGAGGGTTGTGGAGTCTTCTTCTCTGAAGACTTTCAAAACTTGCCTGGATGTGTTCCTGTGTGGCCTACCATAGGTAATCTTGTTTTGGCAGGGAAGATGGACTTGATGATCTCCAGAGGTCCCTTCCAACCCCTAACATTCTGTGATTCTGTTACCCTCACCTCATGACAACCTGCTTTCAGGTAGTTGTAGAGAGCAAGAGAGTCTCCTGTCAACCTACTTTTCTCCAGACTAAACAACCCCTGTTCCCTCAACCACTTCTCATAAGACCCATTCTCCAGCCCCTTCACCAGCTTTGTTGTCCTTCTCCAAGGTCTCCTCAGCACTTGCTGAGCAGATTGTGACTCATACAAAAAGACCTGTGTTACATGTGTACCTTTGCTCTGGTGGGATGCTGAAAGAATGAGGTCATGTTCTTATCAGTGGTATTTATGGCAATACGGTCATAACTGAAAAAAAATACTAATCTAAGAGATATGTCCCACAAATGTGACCACACTGATTTTGTGCTCTGCACTACAATTTTTGTGCTCTACTGCCACATTTTTTTTTTCCTTTTATTAGTTGGCTAGGATGGAATAATGACTAGGCAAGTAAGGCAAGGAAAACTATGCAATTGTTGCCCTAATCTTTACCCATGGGACACAGAGACCACTGAGATCATGTTCAAGGTGATGTAAATTATATCAGAAGCTACTCGATTTGTCACTAAGGGTCACCTGCTGGGGACAATCCAACAGAGAGCCATGAGGATGATTAGGGGACTTGAGCATGTCCCCTGTGAAGAGAGACTGAGAGCCCTGGGGCTGTTTAGTCTGGAGAAGAGAAGACTGAGAGGGGATCTGATCAATGTCTATAAATATGTGAGGGGTGGGTGTCAAGTGGAGGGGGCCAGGCTCTTTTCAGTGGTTCACAGTGATAAGACAAGGAACAATGGTTTCAAACTAGAACATAGAAGATTTCACCTCAACATGAGGAGAAGCTTCTTTACAGTGAGGGTGACAGAGCCCTGGAACAGGCTGCCCAGGGGGGTTGTGGAGTCTTCTTCTCTGGAAACTTCCAAACCCCACCTGGATGCATTCCTGTGGGGACTATCCTAAGTGATTCTGCTCTGGCAGGGGGGTTGGACCTGATAATCTCTTGAGGTCCCTTCCAACCTCTGATATACTGTGATACTGTGTTTTAGGGTTTCCTCACCTCTTACTCTAAATTTGTGTCTGCTGAAGTTGTGGAGATCAGAACAAATGGTTTTATTTGAAGAAGAGCTGAAATAGGAAGTGCCATTCAAAAGCATGACACTGAAAAAGGCACTGTACTGATGGCAAACCAATAACACTCAATGAAGTAGGAAAATGGATTTGAAACAAAAAGCCTGCTCTAGAAGAGGGAGACACAGTCCATTAGCATTTGGACGACTTTTAATTATTTCTTATTTTCTTCTTCAATTTCTCTTGGGTAAACAGCCAGCCTGCTAGAGGAGTTCATCCCAGAGATAGACAAGGTGATCAGGTCTTTTATGTGTTTTGTACCAAAGTGAGAATACAGGAGAGGAGCATGAGGAGTTGCCATCAACAGGTCAAATGGTCCTCCTGAAGTGCCCTTCATTTTCTCTAGTAAGCACCTCTTCTCCGTCTAGAGCACACCATGTGCCTGAAGATGAGAACAGGATAAGGGCACACAACCATCAGGTTTTAAGGGAGAAAATATGTTAGAAAATGAGATAAAAGCATAGAAATAGGGAAGAATATGACTTGACATGGTGAAAAATGAAGGAGAGATGAACTTGTTGAGTTCTCCAGTGGAGCAAAGAAAAGAGACATGAAGCTGCAGAAAAGGTAGGAGAAAAAAAAAGTAAAATCAGTACTTGACTAAGGAACAGAAGCAGAGCTGTTTTACAAATATAACAAATATAACATTTGAAATCTTATGCAGAAGAGAGAAATCACCTGGTACCTGGCCTTTTTAATTCTGTGGCAAAAGATCTTAAGAACATGAGATTTCAAAGATGGAAGATAAAGTAGTGCTTGTGGTCTTACAGGAGATAAACATTAATGATGAAAAAGAAGGACTGAGAGTTTACATTATTAAAAAAAAACAGCTGTATACAATAATCCCAGTAGCAGTAAACTGTCAGGAGTAAAGAACAGAATGTACTGTAAAAATGAGAGGCACTGCCAAATTGTAAGTCTTGGAAAGGCCACAAGCTAGGGGTGGGGGTCAACAGAGAAAAAGGATTTGGTGTGAAAGATCATAGAGAAGGATCACTTCTGAGTAGAGCCAAGGTTGAAAATACTGCAGTAAAATGTGAGACCTGGTGAACTATTTCAGGACAAATTATAAGGATTAGGAAATGAAAGGCAGCAAAATGGAAGCACTGGCTGATTTGATGATTAAAACTAAAAGAGATTGGGGAGCTTGAAATGCAAATAAAAGGTGGGGGGGCAAGCAGCTAAAACTAAAGGGGACATGCACAAAAGATGTGTAGTGGCACCAGTCACAGTGTAATGCAACCAAAACGATTAAAATTAAGTTTTTACAAAATTATGCTATTTCAGTGATTTTGCAATAACCATTTTCCTCAGAGCCACTTTTTTACTTTAACTAATGATCATAGTGTCTTATTCTTGCCTGACAGTCAGGTGAGAGACATAGGTTGACAGAGGTAGCCACAAGGAAGAGAGATTTGAGACAAGAGTAGCAAATGGCTGGCTGAAGAACATTATTCTAGAGCCTTCAAGTTCTTTAATACTAAGGAACAATTCATCCTTGTTCAATGAATGAAATTAAAAAAAGGGGGGGGGGCTATAATTTAAATATATGCTGTATTTTAACATAGTCTTTAAAATTAGCCTTTTTCTAGGATTTTAACCCTATGCTTTAATTGGTTCTAGTATGAATCACAGAATCATAGAGAACTCTAGGTTGTAAGGGACGTTTAGAGATTATCTGGTCCGAACTTCTGGGCCTTGGATTAGGTTCTCCTGGGCTCATGTCAAGACAAGACATGAATATTTCCAGCAAGGTAGATCTACTGCTTCCCTGGGGAAGTGGAACCATCCTCCCTGGTTAAGAGTGGTCTTAGTGAAGCTTTTCTTATATCCAAACATCATTACCTCCAGAGCACCTTGTGCCCCTGGCCTCCTGTCCTGTCATTGTGCATCATTGTGAAGCAAGGAGAGCTTCTTCTCTAAAACCAACTTTTATTTTTGTCGATCCCATGATCCTTATCACACCCAGGACAAACAAACCCAAGTCCTTCCATCTTTCTCCATATGGCAAGTTCCCCATTACTCTGGTCACCTTACTGGCCTCAGATTGGGCACACTGCAATTTTCTAGTGCCTCTCTTGAAGTTTTTTTAAATCCTTTTGCAATGTGAAAATGTGAATGGATTGTTTCTGTGAGATAACAAAGGAAGGACACCTTTATATGCTAATCCTACTGACTTGTCGGTATCTCCAGTAGCCATCTACTTTATCTTCTTTTCTATCAATTCATGATAATCTGCAGCTTTTCCATACCATTTCTGAATCTTGTCTCCTCCACCATGACAATACATACATGTTTCCTGCCACAATAGTTCTCCTCAGTATTTACTCACGTCATTCTCCTCTATTCTTTACTAAGCTTTGTTTTGCAGGATGTTCAAGCAAGAGGTAAAAGTGTGCTGACTCTACCCATAATGGATGGATGACACATTGACTTCCTTATTTCTTAAAGGGCACAAAGTGCTCCTTTTCTTTGTAGAAGACTCTTAGCTTTAAGAGTTCAGAGGAATAAGATGTGTTATGCTTGGGAGGAGACTTTCTTCTGAGAAGATCCTTTATTGGATAAGCATACAAAGGCTAGTGGTCCTTGAGAGTCCAAAAGTAAAAGGTTAAAGGTGAGAGTGAGGGAAAATAGGAGCAGTCAAATTCTAGACAGAGAGCACTGTCTGCCTTCAGAGCAATTAAGAGAAACTGTCAGCAAGGGGCCGAAAGAATATTTCAAGAAACATGGTGTCATGGGATATCTGTGCCGGTGATATTAACAATACTGGTGATTTATTGCTTTTACTGACGGCCTAAAGAACATGAAGAAACCAGGGCAAAAATAAAAATCAGGAAATGGCAGGTGTGAGGTGTATTCTGGAGTAATATTCAGCAAGACGTTTTTATCTTTCCTTACTTTCAGAGCTGAGATTTAGAAGTAAAAAGCTATTATCTGGATACTTGGGTAGACTTTGAACTGAAATAGGATTTTTTCACATCTTTTGGGCTTCTTTGTTCAACAGAGGACGTTGTTGCTGAAACTAAGCAGAAAAAGTAATGCAAACACATTTACAGAGCTGTTTCCCAAGACAATTAAAGGTATTTTTTTCACTATCTTTGGTGCAATTTTAATCCATATATTTAATCTAAGTTCATCACAGGGTTGACAGCCCACAGAGGAAACAAGTAGTGATCTGGAACTAGATAATAAAACAGAATAACTCGGAAATGTGAAACTGTGTAGATCTGGAATGAGAAAATTTAATTTAAGATAGGAAGAGCAGTAGTACTATACAGACACCCTTCTTCCTTATAAATGTGAGCCCTTACAGGGGGAATTACACCACTTTAGTAGGCAGATCAGGTCTGACACAGCAAAATAACCCCAGTCCCAAATTTGTGATACAACCTTCCCTTCAGTGAACATTAATAAGACTTGACAAAGTCCATTGAGCCTGGATCAAGTCTTGGGTCATGTGTAGTAAATTATATATAATTCTGCTAAGTTACACAATGACAAAAACATGACAAAAACTCCCTGAAATGTGCAAAAGGAACAAAGTGCTGCAAGAGAATGAAAGAGTAGAAGTCTGATCTCAAAAGATTTCAACATGTAATCCTATTTCCTAAGTAATCTTAAGAAATTTTCAATGAAAATCACAAACCCAACCTGCCGTGTTGTCTCACTAGAAGCTAAAACAGAGTGAAAACTTTGCACAAATGAAAATCAATTGACAATATTCACAGATTAAAAATAAGATAAAAATTTTAGCTTCTTCTAGAAAGTAAATTTACCAAGTTCATAAAGCAGCTTGACCATGGTTGTTGCTTAAAATGCATGAGAGGACTGATGATGAATGTATTTAATTCCTCATCTCACATACTGTATAAAATGGCTTTAGTAAATACTGTTTATTCCTAGATACTATTGTAGTTTCAAAATACATTCTTGTCTACATTATAGCTAGTATAAAATGACAAAGAAATACTTTCCTGAGCTGGATGGATCTAATCTCATCAGTTCATGAGTGGAACATCAAGAGTGTACAAAGTCTACCAGTCTAACAGTGCTCAGAGTTCATGCATAGGAAAGACATAAAATTATAGAATCATGGAATTGTTTCAGTTGAAATAGGCCTTCAACATCATCAAGCCCAACCATTACCTAAGTTTACCAATTGTGATGCTAAACCATGTCCCTCAGCACCACATCTCTGTCTTCTTTTAAACACCTCCAGGAATGGGGATGCAACCACCTCCATGGGCATCCTGTTCCAGACTTTGAGAATCTTTTTAATAAATAATAAAGAAGTTTCTTCCAATATCCTGTTAAAGAAGGTCCAGAGAAGGCCACAATAATCACCTGAGGGCTGGAACTCCTCTGCAGTGGGGGCAGGCTGAGAAAGTTGGAGTTGTTCAGCCTGAAGAAGAGAAAGCTCTGGGGAGAACTTCTCTCGACCTTTCAGTTCTTAAAGGGGCCAGTAAGAAAGATGAGGACAGACTTTTTATCAGGGCTTATTGTGACAGCACAAGGGGTGATGGTTTTAAGCCAAAGGAGGGAGATTCAAACTAGACGGATGAAATTTTTTACAGTGAGGGTGGAGAAACACTGACCCAGGTAGATGCCCCATCCCTGAAACCATTGCAGGTCAGGTTGTTTGGGGCTCTTAGCAGCCTGATCTATTTGCTGGCTGCAGGCTTATTGGACTAGATGACTTTTAAAGGTCCCTTCCAATCCAAAACAGTCTATGATCCTACGATTAACAGTGTACCATGGTGCATGTGTGAAGATATAGAATTGTAACTAATTTCCTTCATAGAAGGAGGAAACCAGACTGACATACTTTGTCAATTTTAGCTTCCCAACAGTACTTTGACGTTTTTCTTTCTCTTTAGAAGTGTTTTTCCAAACAAAAAATCTAAACCATGTCCTGCTGATCTGCCCTATGCTCATTCTGGTGTAAATTAGGCATAATTCCTTCAAAGTGTAGCTATACCATACTGAAAGTGATGAAAGAAAGACCAAATCAGTCCTAAAAGTATTTTTTTTCTCTATTAATGTGGAAAAGTCATTTATGGGGAACCAATGCATTCATATGAGTGAATAATCATCACAATTAAAATATTTCCAAGTGTTTATAAATATTTCTGATACAATATTCTCTTCAAAGTTACCTCTGAAATAATTCTGCATGGAAAAATGAACTCATTTCAGTTCCAGTGTTAGTTTCTCATGGGAATGGGAACTGATACAATAAATAGAAGCAGCTTATTATTGTTCTCCAGTCTTTGACTTATGTTACTAGAGCTGTTCTGCTGAGCTCATCCCTCTGTCCTCATGGTTCACAATCTTTTAGTGAAGAGAAAGTTAAGGCTTCTTTCTTTCAGTTTTATGTTTCTTTTTAATGTGCAGCAGCTCAACTACCTGAGAAATGTCTTGAAATACATTTTGGAGAGAAAAGCAAAGCCAAACAAGTTATTACTGAAATTATTTGCTCTCTCCTACGGGGCAAAAAATAAAAAAAAAGTCTCAGGCTCAGTGAAAGACTGGGGAAAAACGCACATGAATCAATTATGAAAAAGAGAAAGTTTCTTTGAATGAGGAAAAGCTGATTGGAATTAAGATAGGCTTTGTTCATATCTGCAAGGTACAAGGAGAGGACTTTTCAGTGGAACAGAAAAGGGGGATTTGGGAGTGTTTGGCTGCTTAACGCTATAGTTCTTCAGAGCCCATGTGAAAATTTGCTGCTAGCTATTAATCATCATTGTGCCTCTGCAAAGAAGCTGTTACAATGATGACTATATGTCATTATATTCCCACTGTAAGTAACGAATCAGAGGGCTGGGAAAGTTGGATAAGAGCGGCTGGCAAACTTTTAAGCAGCAGAATCTATTTAAATAAATTTACATCACATTTGCTACTTTCTCTGGTATGGGAATCATACTTTAAAATGAAACAATATGCTGTGTTCATGGGCCCTGGTCTTTTATTCTCCTGTCTCTGAGCCTACTTTCCAGGTCAGCCTTTGCCAGTGCTGACAGCACGCTTTTTCTCATAGCCTCTCCTTCTCATAGCCTTTGGTTGCTTTCAAGTTCAATTTAGCACAATGAAGTTGTTATGCATGACAGTTTGGAGAGCAGAATAGGTGGTGTCTGAGCCTGCTGTGTCGCTACAAAGTGGGCTCATTCTCCACAAGCCAGCTCAGTTACTGAAGCCTTGCTGGTGGGACACTGCAGTGGACTTCCAGACGTTCCCATCCTGACGAAAACAATTAGCTTCAAACTGCAAGAAGCTGCAGGGTTGCCCTCTCTTTCAGTGAGACCACACCATTTAATATGCTGCACTGCATTTCAAATCCATGTTGATTTATCCTGTTGTACTCTTCTTTTATGGTCTTTATTCACAGATGCGTACAGGAACAGGGAAAGTTTGAGTCTCGCATGGTTCAAGAGTTTTATTAGAAATCTAAACCATTGTTTTATGTTTATTTTATAAATAAATAAAGTTGAAACATGTCAGGCTTAATTCCATTAGGCTGAACTGCCTAAAAGGGAGCCCTGAGATTCCTCAAACAGAACCTGAAAGTGTCTCTTCCGCTAACCATCAGCAACAAGCCAAGCAATAAACAACCACAAAACATTCAGGATGCCAACACATCTGCTACAAGAATAAGGAAAAGAGCTAAAAATCATTTGCAAATGGAAATTTATGCAATTATTAAAAATAAACTCATTTTGAGTCCATGTTGAGGTACTGCAAGCTGTTTTCCTATGCCAGGCACAGGCCATGTGCACTGCAAGCAATGTTGTAGGCCACTCCTGCAGGATAAATATAGCTTTATTTTAACACGAACTTAGCTATTAGCACAATAACTTTGTTTCTTATCATATTAGACACTACTACCATTGCTATGACAAAGCAAACAGTTGCATACCATCTGACTATGCTGGTGACAGATGTACTTGGTTTCTCAGATTCTCCAACAGAAAAGAGTCAGTTGCCTTGATTATGGATCTCACTGATTACTGGGTAAATCCATCAAATAATTCTCAGATTAAAAACTAGCTCAAACAATATTTTAGCAATACTCCTGTGAAAGATTGCACTGTATAACAAGCTTCTCCCACCCCTTTGCTTCTTCCCTCCACATCTGCTCCCCTCCTTTTTTTTTTTTTTTTTTCCTGATTTCTAATTATCTAAAGTCCTTCTTAGTAAACTGCTTGGTTTGGCTCTGTACTGTTGAAATGTAGAATTAAATTATACCAGTAAGTTTTTTTGTGTCTTAAAAATTTTTGTTTATCTAAAGAACCAGATAATGTGATTAAAATGTCCAGTTTTGAACCACACAAAATGCCTCTATTACAACTGCTAAAATCTGGTCTAATTGCAGTTTGGGTTTCATAAAGTTGATTTTTACTACTGCTAATTAACCTTTCTCCAACAACATATGAGTATGACTTGGTGCAATTAGCAAGCTACAAAAAAAAAAAAAAATTAAATTAATCAGTACTATGCTTAGAGCAAGATGTAGAATTCTGGGCAAAAATGGAAGAAGGAATTAAAATACTTGGTTTTTGCTTTATTCTGATGTAATTTATTGCAGTGTGTCAGATCACCAGAGCTATGTGTAATTGTTGCAGACAGAAGATTTATCTGTCACTCACTCACAAAAGGCCAAACATTATTTTTGCAATATTGCTGCAGCTAAAGACTTTCCTTAGTAGCCATTGGCTCATGTGAAGAAGATGTGATAAACTATGGTTTTCACTCCTTATTTGAGAATTGAAGAGTCCAAATGGGTTGTGTCAGCAAGGAGCCAAGTTAAACTATAAAAGAAAATGATGCATCAATCAGCCTTCAAAATCACAAGGAGAACCTTTATTCAATGTATTTTATCCAAACTGTATGAATTTGTTGTGTTTCTTCAGATGTCAATGGCATAGGTCTCACTGGTTTTATCAGTAGCAGACTGAGATCTACAAAGTGGGAAAAAGACATTGAAATGCAATGTTTTTCAGGACAAAATGAAAGGCAGCAAGACAGTAAAACAGGAAAAATGAGAATAGCAACACACCCATGAAACCACAATCAGGAATACCCTAAACAAGAATGCACACAGTCAAGTCAGGTGAAAAATGGAGCCTAATTTTAGGTCCATAAAAAGAAAGTGTTTAAATTCTCTATGTTCTGTTGTGGTCACGATGGCCCCAGTGCAAGAAGCACACACCTCAAACTTGTGTGGGGCCACACCTTGAATACTCAATTCAGTTTTGGGTCCCTTCTGCAAGAAAGACATTGAGGTTAAAGCAACTAAGCTAGTGAAGGGCCTTGAACATGAATCTTACAAGGAGCAGGTAAGGGAACCGGAATTGTTTAGTCTTCAAAGGGGAGGCTGAGGGCAGACCTCATCACCCTCTACAACTTCCACAAAGGAGGTTGGAGTGAGTTAGGGGTTGGTCTCACATGCAATAAGTTACAGGACAAGAGGTAATGGCCTCAGGCTGTGCCAGGAGAGGTTTAGGTTGGTTATTAGGAACAATTTCCTCATAGAAAGGGTTGCCAAGCATTGAAACAGGATGCCCAGGGCCGTAGTGGAGTTGCCATGCCTTGAGGTACTTAAATGATGCATGGATGTGGTGCTGGGGGATGTGGTTTTATGGCAGGAGTTTAGCAGTAATGGTGGGATTGTGAGCTCTAGGCAAGTAGTTGGACTTGGTGCTCTCTCAAAGGTCTCTTCTAACAGTTCTATGATTCTAAGATTGTAAGGTTTACAGGAAGAGTTAGTGTCTCTTATAAGGCTGTGATATCAGAAAGTGTTCAGGAATCTGAAAACTTCCCTGTATGTTTCAATATGTGAGTTGGGTTAGCAAAAGATTTTACTTCTCCTATAAACCTGTTTAGGGAGTTTTGAAAATTTTAATCCTAAGTATCACGATTTTCCAAAAATTGATTATTGGAACTTCGGTCAATGTCAGGAGGAACTGCTGGGTTTAGAGCACATCCAAACCAGGCGAAATCAGAGTCAGGTTCTCACCTTTAGCCTTTTGGATTTTAGTAGCATTGTCTTGTAATTCATGCAGAAATACAGATGCTGATGCTAGAACAACACACACATACCTGGACTAGTTATATAATGCTGTGATGTTGGTGACATATTTGTGTTTGCCCACACATGCATACAAAGTGGTGGAAAACTTGTTATGCAAATAATTTTCTGTACTACACTGATGCTCTGTGCTGCTGTTCTTCAGGGTTTTTTTTCTCAGTAATGTAGCACTGCTTTGTCTTTTCTTAATTTTCCCAAGAAACATAGCACAAAAGGTAGTCAATGAAGATTTACCTTAATCCAAGCCCATTGCTTTCTGCAGAATATGCTGGCCCAGAGTCACCTCCTTCAGGCAGACCCAGACACACAGTGTAGATGGTGTTTCCACCACTTCTGATGAAGTTGATTTTTTTTTTCCCTATTGCCTGTTTAAGAGTGGGTTTTGGGGTGGATGAAGCATAAAATATCACTTTGGTGACAATGCAAGTGTATGCTGTTTAAGGATCTGGGCTGCACTGCAACCCACAAAACTGGAAACTACCCAGAGCAAAGCACTGCATGGGCTAAACCCAAATGTCTGGCAAGACTGAGTTGGAGAAGTTGACTGACTCATTCTGGAGCAATGAAAACTCAGCCAGTGCCTTAATTCAAACACTGGCATTCTGACATTGACATTCATCTTTCTTGCAAGCTGCAGGACATTCTTGGCTTCGTCTGTATGTCAAGGTGCAATGGTTTAAAAAAAGAAAAAGAAGTGTAGAGGCCCAGTTTTAAGTTTTCAGTTGCACTCATGTAATGTGATGTGAAGTCAAGACTTAATGACTTGTAAGCATGAAACAACAAACTTGGGAACCTTTGGATGCATGGTCATGAATGAACACAGGAAGTGTTTCACTGCCTTGGAGGTACAAGGGAAGGATTACACAGACTAAGTGGGATTAAGTAGCTTCAATTTTATTTACAAGTGTTGCAAAGGAATCATCTGCTACCACATATTGTACTTCTAAGGAACAGCTGGTTTAGCTTTCAGCTGCACTGGCTTTTGACATGTTAAAGCTGGATCTCTGTCTGAGCTATAAGTTTTAAAAGAGTTAAGCCACCAGCTCCCTGTGATGGTGATGAAGGAAGCAAAATGTTTGTCAGTTACAGCCAGATCTTTCTGGATACCCCTCAGCAAAGTCTCTCCTATCTCCCTGCTAAGGCAGGTTACCAGGTCTCCCATCTGCTGATTCTAAAACCTGCTCAATGACCCAATGACAATGGAGGGGTTGAGATTATAACTTCCCACTGAAGATCCAGACTAAACAATAAAACCCCTGGTAAAGATCTGGCAGGTAAACTGTAAAGTTAGCTGGAAGTATGTGGGACTCTCAGTGGAGGGTTAGATTGGGTGGTACCTGAGGTTCAACAACACCAAGTGCAAGGTCCTGCATCTGGGTCGAGGCAATCCCAAGCACAAATCCAGGCTGGGCAGGGACTGGCTAGAAAGCAGCCCTGAGGAGAGGGACTTGGGGGTGCTGGTGGATGAGAAGCTCAACATGAGCTGTCAATGTGCACTTGCAGCCCAGAAAGCCAACCAGAGCCTGGGCTGCATCAGGAGAAGTGTGGCCAGCAGGTCAAGGGAGGTGATTCTCCCCTCTACTCAGCTCTGGTGAGACCCCACCTGGAGTACTAAGTCCAGTTTTGGAGCCCCTAGTACAAGAGGGATATGGACATGCTGGAAGGTGTCCAGAGAAGAGCTACCAGGATGATCAGAGGGCTGGAGCACCTCTGCTATGAGGACAGACTGAAAGAGTTGGGGCTGTTCAGTCTGGAGAAGAGAAGGCTCCAAGGTGACCTTCTTGTGGCCTTCCAGTATCTGAAGGGGGCTACAAGAAAGCTGGGGAGGGACTTTTTAGAATGTCAGGGAGTGATAGGACTAGGGGGAATGGAACAAATCTGGAAGTGGGGAGATTCAGGCTGGACATAAGGAAGAAGTTCTTCCCCATGAGAGTGGTGAGAGCCTGGAATGGGTTGTCCAGGGAGGTGGTTGAGGCCCCATCCCTGGAGGTGTTTGCAGCCAGGCTGGATGAGGCTCTGGCCAGCCTGATGTAGTGTGAGGTGTCCCTGCCCATGGCAGGGGGGTTGGAACTGGATGATCCTTGTGGTCCCTTCCAATCCTGACTGATTCTATGATTCTATGATTCTACCTCACTTGGAGACAATCATTACCATCTGGGGTCCCCTCACACCACCACCTGAACATCAGCTGCTGCCTACATGACAACATATATGTTTTCATGGGCTGAATACACCATTGCAAACGATGCATGGCCTTCTGCTTGAGCAGTCTAAGGCACACCCTTACCAGGTCAGTTCAGATAGCTGGTGTGTAACTGGAGGCTGTTTTCAGCTGGTGCCTATTCACTGGTTTCTGTCAAATTAGTTTGGCAGTCTGGGTCTGGCTCCCAATGGACAGGTGTCCGTATCAGAGAATGATGGCAGCAATTGACACTAATTGGCACCCCTGTCACCATTCTCAGCAGCTTGCAGCCTTAGAGGTGGTCCCTCCCCATCAGGCAGTGGTAAGTTTGCTCTGTGACAGAGGAGCTCAAGCAGTGTGTGGGAAAGCAGTCAAGAAGAAAACATAAGGAAATAGCTATATATGGTAAAACCTGTGTTTCTGAGTAAAGCATTTCACAAACAATAGCATCTGATAAATAACTGGTGCTGTGGTGAAGTTTACTGTGAAGGGGAGCCCTAACTCTTTTCAAGTCCTTGATCAAGCATCAGGACATACACCAAATAAATGTCTCCTAAGCAAGTTAAAAGAAAAGAAAATAATTCTTCCTCCGGCCTTGTTGTGAAAACTGCAGTAAAAGGCGTTTCAAAGTTTCCTCGAGCATATAGCACCAGACCTCACTTATTTTTTATTGTATCCTCTGTGCACTGGTTTCCAAAAAATCACATTTTTAAAATTAAAGAACTGCATTTGCAGGTAAAGCATGTTTTGGGAATAAAAAATTGTCAGCAGAGTTTACAGGGCATGTGCAGGAGAGCAGTTATTAAAGATGCATGTTTGCTCTTTCCTCTATCAGTATGCTTTACTGGCAAGTCTCAGATAAGCACCACAACTTAAGTTGTCTTCCAAAATTTGGCAAGCTTCAACAGAATGATTAGAGGGTTTTTCTTTAGGACCAACCAAGCTTAAAGAGCCCCTAACAACGGAGCCAATCACAGCCTCTTCCCTGACCCAAGCTTACATTTTCCCCCTTTTTACCAGACTCTTATTTTTGAGCAACTGGATTTCAGAGCAAATAAATATCTGCTTCCCCCCCTCCCCCCCTCCACTTGCTTACATCTTTTGTGTGCATTTTGTCTGTGCAGCTGCCAGTATTTAAACCAGCCTGGTAAGCGGCAGAGTTCTTCAGGTGATCTTTCACTGGGCATAAACAGCCTCTCATTAAAATGCTGATAATGTTATGTCAATTAGAAACCATGCAACACTTTAAAACGACATAGCTAAATGTTTGGACTAAACAAGCAAGCCCTCCTTGTTAGGAGCAGCATTGGGTGAGCCACAATTTCAATGGCCCTGCTAATGAATAAATGTGAGACTGTATCAACAGTCCGGAGCAGGCAGGGAGTGCAATGGTATCAGTTGATTGGCTCTTTGTGGTGGCTATAAAGTACCCTTGAATGTGCAAATGGAAGGAAGGCATGCAGACAATGAAGCCGTGTCAGCTGAACGTCAGCAGCGACCTTGAACCTCAACCGGTGCCACCACACCAGCCCGGTGACTCCAGCTGCAGCGCCGACACGCAGGCACAGACAGGCAGACCTTCAGCACTGCTTGTCACTTTCCCTGCTCTGGCTCCCTGCGCTGAAATGGCAATTTCACCACGCGGTGAGGCCCTGCTAATAATCGGGACCGTTTGCTTATTAGCAATGTTGCTAACGATCTGTTCAGCATCCTAATCAAGCGCTCACTGGCATTTGCACAACAGAAAAGAGAAGGCAAAAACAAAGCCAGTGGCTGCTGATCAAATCTTGCTTTTCAGCATCTGCTGCCAAAGGAGGCATGAGATGCTCCACTGTGAAGAAAGGGCTTTTCTTCTTGGTTTGAGTGTTGTGTTTTGGTGACCACTTGATTTATTGATGGAAACAGTTGTATGATTGGTTAAAACACTGCAAGGAAGGAACAATTTCCATCTGGCCTGCAAGGTTTTTTTCTTAATGATAAACAACAGAATTTTCCTAAAGATCAGCCTTGTGGATTAAATGTTGATATTATGCTGCTATTAAAACGTGCACCGTACACAGCAGAGACCTGCACATAGACCTTGTTGTAGCCAAGCATGTCAGCAGAGGCCAGCAACAGCATCCCATTGCCACAGGGAAACCAGCTGGCATCCTTTATGGAAGGCATGCTTTGGCTACTCCTGTGTTCCCCTCCAATTCCAGGATGGATGTCAGGACAAACATCCACACTGAGAAAGGCAGGATCATCCCTCAGCTCCTCATCCCTGTCTTATAATATTTTTGCTGATGACGTGGCAAAGGACACAGTCTCAAGCTGCGCCAGGGGAGGTTTAGGCTGGAGGTGAGGAGAAAGTTCTTCACAGAGAGAGTGGTTGGCCATTGGAATGTGCTGCCCAGGGAGGTGGTGGAGTCACCATCCCTGGAGGTGTTCAAGAGGGGATTGGACGTGGCACTTGGTGCCGTGGTTTAGATAGGCATGAGGTGTAGGGTGACAGGTTGGACTGGATGATCCTTGAGGTCTCTTCCAACCTTCTTGATTCTTGATTCTTGATTCTAGGATAGGAGGTTTTAATATACAAACAGCAGGTCTCTTCTTTTCTCACTGAACATTACTTCATCAGTAAATTGGTATAAGGAAAAAATTCATGGCATAGAACAAAGACATCTCTCCGTTCTCAAGCTTCTGGCCCATCACACCAAGCCCACTGAGCAGTCAGAGTGTATTTGTAAGCTTAGCATTTAGGTTGAATCGGGAACCAGGTCTGATTTAGGCTTACCGTGGCAAGGCTGTGTTATTTTGGTATCATTCTTTACAAGCAACAGACAGCAATAGAGGACAGTTTCAGGAGAGATGGTGTAAACAAACACAACTCAAAAACAAATCATGGGTCATTAGCAATTTCTGCCTGGGACCAGGTCTTCCATAAAGTAGGAACTAATGGGGAATTTTGACTGCTACAAGATATAATCCAATCAACTCTTTGGTTCTGGACATGAAGCAACAAATAATGAAAACTAAAAAATTCAGACTTGTTTTACAAAAATATAATTTTCAACATTTGTACATTCCCCCCCCCAGCCCCCCTACCTTAGTTCCCTGTGGAATTTCTTCATTTTTTTCAGTGAATACCAAAGCCAAAATCAGAAAACATTTTCTGTTCGCTTCAGTTCTTTTTTTTTGTTTTGTTTTGTTTTGTTTTGTTTTTTGTTTTGTTTTTTTTTTGTTTTCCCCTGGCTATAATTTTTGCTTTAGAAACTGAAAATACTGACTCAGTTAATAAACTCAGTCTTCATTCTCAGGGACAAGTTGTAGGAAAATAGACTAGTTCTTTACAAAACAAAACAAAACAAAAACCCACATAACGTTACCACAAAATATTTGTTATTGGAGAGGAATATTTAACTTATGGGGTGAAATAATTATCTTAAGTTCTGATCTTTCCCATTCATAAGCTACACAAATTGGCTTGCTGTCTGACTGATAAGTTTGCAATTGTATGATTGTTATGAAAAAGAGAATTTATTAATCATGAATTTTGTGAAAAGATCAATTGAGGTTTATTCTTCAAAGAAAAAGAATTCCCAAATATTGCAGAATAATTAAATTGCACAAAAACTTCACACTGCAATCAGGACAAACATTTAGTCATAATGAAATCAAAGTGTAATGAGCCATTGCTTTTCCAAGTGCATGCAGTAAGAGGTCAGCCTGGTGCTTTTCTCCCTTACCCCAACACCAAAACGTTGTATGGCAGCAAATAAGGAGAAGAATTCTCATAAAAAACATATAAGCTGACTCCATAAAATGGAAACAGAAAGGCTTGAAGCTAAGAAATTGTGTGTGCCTCCACAGCACACTTTCCTTGAGGTTTTCCACACAATTCTTCCAGGAATTCCCAGTTTATCAGTATCAGTTTCCATCCTCAGCTTTACAAAGAGCTCTGTGTACTGTTCGTTAGGACATCATGAGAGGCTTTGCCATCATGACTTCCACTTCCAAGCCACTTTTGTTGCTGTGCACCCATAGGACTCTGCAGCCAGAGCAGTGTTTATTATAGAATGACTTGGTTGGAACAGACCGTAGAGATCATCTGCTCCAGCCTCCCTGACATGGGCAGGAATGCCTCTCAACTAGATTTGGTTTCTGAAGGCCTCATCCAACCTGGCCTTGAACACCCCCAGAGAGGGGACATCTATATGCTCTCAATTTTATACTTGTCACTAGTCTGAAGGATCTGCTGGGTCAATAGCCCTGATCCCATTCCCTCTGTGTGGGTTCATTTACTGCCTTAAATAGGAAAATGGAAAATATCATAGAGTCTGAAGGTTTTTCTCACTCTTAAGTGGTCATCTTCACAAATAGAATACCACGGTTTATACTTTTACCCAGAATAGCTGCATGTGCAGTGTTACACAGCACAAAAATGAGGTCAGCAAACAAATATCTGCAAATTGTTTTATCCTCTTGTGACAAAGAAAAGGTTTCAGGTGGCTTTATTTACTAACATAAAGTCTGGTAAATAATAATGAAGGATGGCTGTGGCTTACTGCATGTGGATAAGCGTAATTTACAGATTCTATCAGGTTGGAAGAAACCTCCAAATACCATCTTGTCCAGTCCTCCCACAGTGAGCAGGGACACTTCCAATTAGATCATGCTGCCCAGGGGCATCGAATCTGATCTTCAGTGTCTGCAGGAATGGGTCCACAATCACATCCCCAGGCAACCTGTCCCACTATCTTACCACTCTCATTGTAAAGAACTTAATCCTAATGTCCACCCTGAATCCCCCCAGCTCTAGTTTAAAACCATTGACCCTCATCCTATCACTACAAGCCCTTCTAAACAGTCTTTCCCCAGCCTTCCTCTAGGTCCCCTTCAGATTTTGAAATGTAGTTAAAAGGTTTCCCCAGGGCCTTCTTTTCTCCAGGCTGAAGAACCCTAACTCCCTCAGCCTGTCTTCGCAGGAGAGGTGCCACAGCCCTCTGGTCATCTTTGTGGCCCTCCTCTGTACCTGGTGCATCAGGTCCATGTCCTTTTTTTTTGTTGATGACTCCAGAGCTGGACACAGTACTCCAGATGAGGTTTCATCAGAGAAGTGTGGCAGAATCACCTCTCATGACCTCATGGCCACACTTCTTTTGATGCAGCCCAGGATGTGATTGGCCTTGCAGACTGCAAGTGCAGCTTACAATCATCTTGCACCTCTTTTAGAAGGTACGGTGTGAGGTAAGTGCAGGGGAAGGACAACATTCCTGAGTTCCCTGGAAGGCACAGGGATACAAGGAGTGAGGGATAATTTACTACTGGAAGAGGTCACCTACAGATTGCTATTCTCTGAGTCAAGGGGTGAGCAAAAGTCCTAGAAGTCTTCCTGACACAAATCAGTGCCCTCACTACTTATTGCTTAGGGATGACTGTGAAACCAGTTGAGTCCTAAAAGAAGAGAATTCCACTAACAGAAATGCAGCTGTGTGTTCCCTTGTGAATTGAGTAACTCAGTAGCTTTTACTGCACTGATACCTTAGCAGGATCTTTATTATTTTTAAGGGGCACTAGTGCTTTTCATAAAAGAGAGATGACATTTTAAGAACACAATTACATGAACACTTAGGAATATAGATAACTTTTGCCATAGAAGTAGTCCCAGCAAAGTCAACATAACTGTGTTGCTTCACAGTTTACAATTCTGGGTACTTGGTGCTATTTTATTTTGAATAACTGAGGCTTGTACAAATTACATTCACTCTAGAAACATATTATCTAAATATTTTTATTATTATTATTTACATTGACACTTAAAATACAGGTTTATGGTATAAATTTTATGAATGCCAGGGAGTAAAGTACCTTTTCCTAATATACTGACATCCATCACGAACTAAGATCTCCATAAAGTGCTGCTGTTTCTCTCACATTCACATTTATTGTATCTGGGATTAGTCCTGCAAACAATTACTTACCTCACTAACTTTATCCGTGGAAGGGTTTTCATGGCAGTCTGAGGGCCCATCCTTGCCAAAACTTGTTATGTGCAAGCACTGTCCTTACAGGAGAAAGTTTCCTGAGTAATAATTTCCACTTGGGAAGAATTTCAGTTGACACTTAAGACTAAGAATAAACTCCTTCATTAAAATGTGTTGCTTAATCTTTCACTGGGAAGGTGCTTGAGGAAATAAAAACATAAATAAAATAAGAATCAATTGGCAGAGCCTGCAGGTATTTACACTGAATTTTAAGTACAGAAAGATTTAGGAGTGAAATTGAAGCTAATAGTTCTTTGCAACGTTTCCAGCTGGAGCATTCATTTTTGTTAGCTCACATTCAGATACACTCAGCAGAATCGATTTAACACAAATGTGTGTGGTCATGTCTGAAAACACACCAGCCTTCATAAAATAGCAAAGAAGCATTTTTTGTGCATAGTATGGCAAGTTGCCTAGAAAAAAAAAAATATATGTGTGCAAAATATTTCACTTTGATTAAGAATGTTTGGTGGGGTGAAGCCCATGATTGTGCACAAGCAGCTGAGGATGGGATTCATACCTCCTCACAGACAGAGTAAACAAGGTTTTCACCAGCAACTTCAAGTTAGGAATGACTGCCCACAAGCCCTCTGTATAGAGGGCATTCTGGCCACTATGTCCATTCTGGTAGGAACAAAACAACCCCTCCCAACTAATTCTCATTGCCCTGTGGTTTTATGGGAAAAACACAACCCAGCCCATGGAGGGTGCAGCAGCCTTTGTTTCATGGCTGTTTCATGCACTGAAGGGGGCAGGCAGTTTTCGTTACTAACCTGGGGATCCTCTGCAAGGACTTTCACACAACATGACTCATTGGATTTAATAATTGCACACTGGGCACATCATCATGGGATTTGGGTCATGTCACGCTTCTGACAGGGAGATATTGCACAAGTGTATCTTTATAAATCACAAGCATCCAAACAAAAGAGTCTAAAGAGTTGAAAGCAGGAAAAAGTACTGTCTCAGTACACACACTGCTCTTCTAAGGCAGTCTGTGACTCAAGAGCACAATTTCAGGCTACCTAAAGGAAGGATGTTCTATGCTCTCCTAATAAAGGGAGTTTTCTTTGGCCCTCTCATATCCAAAAGAGAAGCCACATGCATCTATGCCACTTCTCTGGAGAAAAAAGTGCCTCCCAATTAGACTTCAAAGTCCATAGAATTGCACCACCCAACTGAGTGCCCTATTGTGTCCAGCTGAGGTAAAGTCTGGCAGCACACAAGTGAGCAAGTGCTGGCTGGAGAATGAATGCCAGGGACAGAATGGTTGAGTATTGCTGTGTGAGACAGGAAAGCTGGTAGGTGACCACACAAAATGAGAACAAGAAGGATGGAGGCAGCTTAATGGTAGGAAAACGCAATGGGAGGAAAAGAAGAGGGGAGGAGAGGCAAAATAAGGAAACAAGAGGTAAGGAATGAGGGGAACAACTCTGAAGGTAAAGTGAAAATCAACAGAAAATTAATAAAGCTTAATAGGAAGCTGAATGATACACAGGAAGCTGTTGAATTGGACACATCTGTGGCACAGCTCAGTGTTTAGCACTAGTCTTTTCCTAAGGAAGCTGAGCAAGAAAACTGAAGTCACTGCTGGAAGACAGAAGGTCTAGAAACAGACAGCATTGCTATTTAGATTTCTGTGTCAGAGCCCAAATTGAACAGGAGTGGGAAGTAAAGATATTGTGGCCTCCAGTGCTTTATGTCCCTCTCTGTAAATTTCTAAACTGGCTCTGACAGGGTCTTTTATTCTCAGCTCATCGAGATTGACTATTTTGCCAGAGGAATGTGCTAAAAAGCAGGTATTTCCAAAATATCCCCCACAGGCAGAAACACAGAATTTCTTCAAGGGACTGCAAGCCCTCTCTGCTTTGGATATCAATTAATAAAATCTTTGCTCTGTAAAATGCACAGCTGTGCTTTTGGAGTTTGCCACCTCATCTTGCTTTGCATTGCTCTGACTAGATCTCATCAGATGTGGACAGACATAAGCCAAACCTACCCAGTGCCTGTCTCCCCTCCTTCATCTAGTGCTTCACCTGTGCTGTGCAGTGTGTTGGACTGGTGAACAGACCTCCTCCAGATAATACCAGCATTGTCCTAATCATAGCCCACCCAGCCATCACCTGATGTTCACCAAGTTCTGTGCTTAAGTGTGTGGCCACCCCGTTTCACAGCACAGCCATGTGTCTTGGTTGTTACTTATACAAGGGCCTTTAACATAATGCATAAGTATTTGTTTCAAGGCAAGAAATGTTATCCTTTACATTTATCTCAGTGGACATTAATCTGATTAACCAGATTGAATTTGACCTCAGAAGGCAGACCCTTGTCATAAAGAAGTCTCTGGCAGGGCTGAGAACAAAACCTAGGTCCTGTATCTTTGTTGAATGTTTTTCCTTGTTCTTATGCTAAGGAGAAAATCAAATGGTATGTACTTGGGATGAAACAGTTTGCTACAACAAGCATTACATATTTCAGAAAAAACATTCTCAAGACTTACAGCACAATGCCTCTCCATCAAACAGCAGAGCAAGGAGGTTATGCTCATTTTCTCTCCTGCTCAGCAAAGCACTTTAAACCCATGTGTATCTTTAACTTTGAGAACGTGCTTTAAGTTTTTCCTACTCATGAGTTCATGTCAGATTAGCTGCAAAGTACTGTGTCTTGCAGGATTGATCCAGTGATTTGTCTAGGATTTTTAATATTCCTTTCAAAGTCTAATTCTGAAGTTTTCACTCACCTTATGTGTCATTGACTGAATAAGTAGTGTTGGTGAAGACTATTCACAGGAGTGAGTAAAAAAAAATTGCATATTCAAAACCTTATTAAATGATTCATGGTAACCAACACAGTAATATTTTACCTTAGTGCTTCTTTATTTTACTTTATTTATTATCTTTCTTGGTAAAGGAGGAGAAATGAAAATACAAACTTTATCAGTTGTTGCTGAGGGTGGTTTTGTTTCAGTTTTGTAAGAATCAGTCTGTTGTTTTATATTATGCTTGATATTTTCCTGTATATTATACTTTATTTCCCCCCCCCCTTTTTTTGTTGTTGTTCTTTTTGTGTAGTGTAATAATACATGAAAAACATAACTTTTTTTAATAGATTAAAAAATCTGAGGATAGTGCAGATATATATATAATAAAGATATACATAAGGGCCAGTATGTATAAATGTGTGTACATTATATATGTACTTGGATGCTACATATATATACATATGTGTATCTATTGTATAGTAAACATGTATATATATGTATTTTTATATATGTTTGCATGGATATGTACTTAATTAAAAAAAATATTTCTTCAGATTTTTTTTAATGCTTTCAGACAGTTCTTTTTGCCTTGAATAAAATGTAACTAGAAGGAAGACATTATTATAATATTTATTTTTGAAAATATTTCCATAATCTCCTCAAAGGACTTTGTATAGGCAATCTATTTATGTTGTTGTTCTTCTTCTTCTTATTATTATTATTAATTTTCCAAAAGCATAGCATACTTAAAGCATAAAACATGCAGTAATTTGAGCTAATTCTCCCTGGAATTTGAAGGCTGCAGTACTGCTCTCTGGCCACCAAAAAAGTGGTTGTCTAAATATTCTCCGTACAGATGTAGCATCAACAACCACATACATAAATACATGAAATACATAGATGACAGCACCCTATACAGGCCTCCCACAGGACATTTAGTTTCTATATGGTGTTGATATATGTTATCATCTCATGACATACCTATAATAGTTACCATCTGCTCAGCAGTAGTTTCAGGTACTGTTTTTATTGATCATGTAATGATGCATAAAACCAGAAAATCTTCAAGGGAGAAATGAATGCCTATGGAAATAGTGCATAATTCTCATGTACACATGAGCTATAGTTCTAACAATATATTTTAACTGTTTCATAACTGATAGGAAATTCACATTCTATTATTACAAAGCTCACTTATTTGTGTAAAGAATAATATGATCACACAGCTGAAAACTGCACTAATATTGGCCTTATGCTGTTGCTCTGGCCTTTAGCAACATCATTTAAGAAGTGTTTTACCATTCCTTGAGAATGAAGGGCTGCTGCTTAGCTTAACAAAAAACAGAACCAAAATCATATATTTTTGATGTTGAATGAGAAGCTTCACAAAAGCAGCACAAAGTCACATTAGCACAAAACAGGCTTCTGACTAGTAAACACATTACTAAATAATATCATAAAGATTATTACTGAAGGTAGGCTTTTCTTTTTTTGTCTCTTTAAATCTGCAGAAGCATTTCTCAGACAAAATATTTCATTTTGTTAGGTCTTAAATCATAAAAGACTGACAAAACACTAGGCCACTATGTGTGGAAAAGGTATCACTAATCCTCATAATAGAAAGGTGTTTCTTAATTTTAGAATCATAGAATTTTTTTTTGTGGAATGAAATAAAAATAATGGGTTTTGATAATGAGACTAAAAATTGGGAAAATGAAATAAGGGGGATGAGTCCTTGCCAAATGGACCTTCATTTTGTAATTCAGCTGCATCATAAGAACTTTTTCTTTACCACATAGGAAGGAGTGCGTATGTGTAGGGAAATAAATATACTGAAATCAAAGCTTTGGTAAATGTAACAAAACCCCAGGTGTTTTACCCTGTTAGGTCTTGGTGACACATGCCAACATTCACAAAACTATGTACTGTGATATACTTCAAATATTTGTCCATTTTCACACCTGGAAAGAAGATCAACTTTGCAAATAGCCCTCACATCACCCTTGCACAAGATTTGTCTGTCCAAAGCAGAAAATATGAAAGGTTTGGGCTTTTTGCTGCCTTTTTCTTTTTTTTTTTTTTTTTTTTAGCAAAACTCCTGTTTAAAAATCAGATATTTCTCTATAAAACATGCTCTGTACATCCCTCTGTGTAACTATCTTCTTAGCAATAGGCTACTTTCATCCAATATGCTCCTGAGGTTTCAAAGGCAGGGATTTATTATGGATCTTTCTTGCAGAGGCTCCACACATGCCTCACAGCTCAGCAAACAGATCATTCAGTTAAGGTTCTCTTGTTTTCTTTAGAATATTAACATTTAAAATACACTCTACCACCTTCCCATGGTTGACAGACAGCTCAATGCAGCAGAAATTAAGAGAAGCTTCATGCTGGGTCTACATAGAGCACACCCTTCTGCAGGTGACTGATTACTTACAACAACAAAAATAATTATAGCATCATGCATGTCAAACTTCCCAGCAATTTCCAGGTAAATAGGTACACCTGCCTGTGAAAGGAACACCTGAGAACTGTTTCCAGTACTTAGCTTCTTTTCACGTCTACTCAATCTATGCAAAAATAAAATCACTGCACAGAAATAGAAATATTTCTATATACAGGCACACCTGTCTCTTCACACAGGTATGCACACACCTGATGAGTGTAAACATTTTAAACAACCTCCAGCCTCCAAACTATCAATCAATATGAATTCATCAAGAAGTTTTATGTGTGTTTTGCCCCAGTTCATTGTTATGGGGATATACATTCAAGCACAACATCTTATACAGGTTTAAGTGTATCTTTACATTAAAGCATGCCTAATACAGGACCAAATCCTGAGTCCTTGCTGATGACATAATTCTGCAAGCTACTTTACACAGATTTCCATTGTTGAATGTTAATCTTCCCCTGGTGACTGTGTATTTCATGGGCTTGCAGACCAGGGCCTTAATTCTTCCAACCACAAAATACGAAATTTCCATTGGCTCCATCAGAAATGGGATACACAAAAGGTTTTTGTTGTTGGGATCCTGATTAAGGCCACCTTGATCTGAATGCAGGATGAAGCAGGACTGGAGGTCCAGCTTGGGAGCCTTATGCTCACAGCAAGCAGCCTTTGGCCCCAGAAGAAGTGTTGCTGAAATCAGCAGCTGCTCATCAAGGAGAGCATCGTTCAGGGAGAAGAGCTGGTAGCTCAATTTCAGGAGTAACTTGGGGCCATCAAGTGCTGGCATTGGTCCTGTAGAGCAGATTGAGTTTAACAAGACAAAGGTCCATGTGATTATTCATCCAGAAGCATGCATTTGTATTAATAGAAGGTACAAGTGTACACTCTGGGAGGAAGAGGTGCAATGCTAACAGCAGCATTTTCGAAGTACACTTTTGTGGGCTTCAGCAGTGGTTGTTGACAAAGCTGTTACAAATGCAATTTTTCACAATCACAATTTCCAGGTTACAGCTACTTGGTCATTGCAAGATGTCTAAAAATACACCAAAAAAACCCCTGACCTCACTTATGTCACTCTATTTAACTAAAATCCACAAACCAAACATTCTATGCAGTGGCTCCTCCACTACAGGATCTCACTGGGGGCAAACAAATGCATGTGTTATCAAGGCCTAATCCTCCCTTTTGTGTTTGTTTCTTCATTAGGCTCTAACAGTACTTCTGCCCCTTCTCTGAGAGTTTGATGAGAAGGTGGTGTGACAGGCTTGGCTTCTCCCCATGCAGCTGGCACCACTGATGCCAAAAGCTGGAGCCTGCTCCGGCAGGACCCTCCAGCCTCCTCCAGAGCATGTTCAGACTGTCATTTTCCCACTCGCCTCCCAGCACCCAGCTCCCTCTCCACAGCTCCTTAATGAGAAGTGGAGCACAATGCCAGTATTGTTGTTTCTATTTGGGATGTAGTGGAAAGAACAATCGCAGTTTACCCAAGCATCAGCACTGCCCAGACTCTGCCAGTAATTACTTCTTGAGCTTCTGATTAACTCTGCTCCCTGCTTTTGGCATAAAAAGCTCTCAAGCCACAGACAGAACAACATTTCCGTCTGTCTTGGTTTTTTGCTTGAATGTTGCCTGGGCCTCATTTTGGGTGAAGAAGTGAGGATGCCCTTATATCTGTGCTGAGCTCACCTGTGTTGGGTGACCAGATGGGTACCCTCACAAT
The DNA here is from genome assembly GCF_027791375.1 of Indicator indicator. Classification (NCBI taxonomy): domain Eukaryota; kingdom Metazoa; phylum Chordata; class Aves; order Piciformes; family Indicatoridae; genus Indicator; species Indicator indicator. Next base: position 3,118,411 of record NC_072053.1, on the reverse strand, counting down.
GCTGAAAAAGCAATTCTTCTGCCCTCCCCACTCCCACCCCCACCCCCCCGAAAGAGGTGATTTCAAAAGAGCACTCCTCTAATTTCTCATTTGTGGTTTTCTTTACAACTGTCAGTAATGGAAAAAAAAAATTCTAATTGGCACAGGCACCTCTCAGCAATCTATCCTGCTTTTTGTGGCTAAGTAGGCAGCACAAAACAGCTCACGAATCGTTTCCAACCCCAGAGCAGCACAAGGGATGTTGTTTTGGTTTTGCAAACCAGAGCAAAACGGAACTGTTGCTGAGCCTGTTTCAGGGATGCTGTCAAACCATCTGATCTTTCCTCACCCACCTCCCTTCGTAGCCCACCCCCTACCATGCAACCTTATTCAAACCAGCATCATGAATATGCATAATTATGGAGATTCATGGTAATTTCTCAGGTTTATCCGATGTGACGTTTATAGGACAGCAGCATACATCAATTTAAACGAGAGTGACAAATATCTTAGCCTTTTTTATTTCTACAGTAGTTTTAATATTTCCTTGGCTTCTCCTGGGAGCAGTGTGAACTGGTAGGAATTTGTACAAAATGTTATTAAAAGATCAAATATTTTACCAGCATGCTGCTTTCTTTCTAAAGCTTCGTGTTTTTCAATGTATGTGTGGTATGTGTGCATGCATGCAAGGCTGCCTTACTTTAATGCCTTATTTTAATGCCAATTTTTAACATGAGATGAACAAAAAGCCTTTCTGTAGATATTTTACATGCAATTATTCCGCTGCCTGCAGATAACAATGGAAAGTGAAATGTCTCACATATTGGACTGCTTTCTGAAAATGAGTTTGATCTGTCTAATTACTTCAATAATCTGATTACCCACCTGATAGAGCGATTTAGCAACCTTTTCTTCTCGTTTGTGTTTTAAGCACAGACTTTTAGAACAACAACATTAAATGATTTGCTGCTAACCACGAGGAGCTGCAATTATGTTCCAGATCTGTTGTATTTCCTAGAGGTTTGGATACATGGTTTACTGGAGAAGTTAATAGGAATCTGGTCTAAAAATGCGTTTTCTGTATGATCATTACTTATAAGCATTTTTGTTCTTGATATTTTGAGTGGCTATCAGATCACGTAGGCTTTAAAATTCATTTCATTTGAGATCACTAAAGTTACTTTTATGTGAAGGTGTAAGGCCTCAAAATATCAGTGGATATTCACTAAACATTAGTATGCTCTGGTAAGGTTGAAAAGTCTAGATTTCTGCACCAAAATAGTAAAACTGCCTGATACACTGCAAATTACAGTACTACTGTGTATTGTTATAGAGTTAATTAATTTGAAAAACAAAACCCTGTGTTATTTACTCTGGCACATGCCTCAAAATAGTCACAAAACAAAACATACAGCATCATTACTGTATGAATGCTTCTATCTTAACAGAAATTATTCTATGGCTATATACTTAAAAAGGAAAAAATGTTGAAGGCCACAATAAAGAGAAAGCACTGTGCTCTATACATACAATTTTAATTGTGTATGTTCTTAGTACATGTTATTTACTCTTCAAAAAATTTAGGAATACACTTTATTGTCTCTTTTAAACACATAAATACACCACTGCATTTGCACTTAGGAAAAGAGATGTATTTTTTTGTTTAATCATCATTTTGCTTTGGGCAATTTTGTATGGTACTTTTAATGGACATAAACTCAGTCCTGTTCTCCAGTGCAGTGGAAAAGGAGCTCACTGAAAGTCCTGTCTTTCATTGTTGTGTGAGATCTCAGGTTTAATTGGGGAAATTAGCCAGAAGGTAATAGAACAATGAGGGAAGCCTTCGCTTTGTGTAACACAAGGGTGCCAAATCTGTCATTCCACATTTATTTGTGGCTATACGTACAGACAATATAACCCTGACTGTGACAGACTGCATCCATAACTTACAGCTGTGTTACTGCATGTGAAGGGATTGCAAAATGCTGTGCCCAAGCGCCCAGGTACATGGGTGTGCATACATGTCTGGATGTGTGTTATTGTCCCCATGCGTTACATTTTTAATGGCTATTATATAATCTGTCAGAGCATCCATGACCAAATGGATGTCTTAACATGCTTGCCTTTTTTTTTCCCCCCCTTTACCCAGAAAACCTGGATAAGTATTGATATGACTATAGGAATTTTCTCTGTTTGCTTTGAGTTTGTGTTTTGCATTTGTCAGCCACAGAAGGAGTGACCAAGGTCTTAGCCCCATCTGTCCTGCGTTCACAAAGGGTGTAAGCATGGAGAATCCCATGCAGTCACTCAGAGATGTCCTGCCACAGATGCTCAGTGTCTTACCGAAGCAGGGCTCTTACAGATGCAGGGCCAAAATTAACATCAGTGAATGGCTTCTGGCTAATCTAAATCATCAGAAGCTCATCAAAGAAAATATAGTAGGAAAATACTAGGGTAGGTCCCTATGTGCTCTCAGTGCATGATTTAATGTTAGCAAACCCCAGCCCTTGCAGGATCAGCTTTGAGGCTGAGCTTGCATTTGTCCTCTCTCCCCACCACTCAGACCAAGCTAAGTTTCAAAAGCTGTTGAGAGAAGACTGGAGATTTGGGAGCCACATTTAAGTGGATCTGCCTGCTAAAGCCCTGATCCTAAGAGCTACTAAGCAGCTCACAGAAGATGCCAACATCTTGCATCATAGTAACTGGGAGAGCTCTCTGGAAAGGAAATTGTAATGTGTTTCTTTAAATTAGTGACAAGTCAAAACATTGTTCTGGCTCTCATTAAAAGTGAAGGCCTGGTTTATTTAAAATTTTATTAAAAGGTTGGGTTATAGGCCTTTATCACTAATAGCTATCAAGACTGGATTATGCCAAGCACCACCGAAATATTTTATGAAACAGTTAGGTGAGGAAAATTGACTAGTGCTATGTTGCAAATTCCCTACATGCATGTTCACATGTAACAGTTCCTTGCTGCATTTTTCATGCTGCCTGAAAAACACTAACTGATGCATACAGCAGGTAGAAAATTGCATCTCCCTACCTAAAGACACAAAAAAATGTTCATGTTTCTTACCTAGGCTTTATAAGATGGTTTTAATATGAATTTAAACCCATGATCTGTAATTTTATTTATGAGAAGTAAACTTCTGGAATTAAACAGACACATTTTTCCAAACACCAAGCAATGGGTGTGATGGATATTTTCTCTTGAATTGCTAAGGAATAAAAGACAATAATTTGATGGCAAGCATCTGTCTGGTGATCACATAAGACAAATTCATAAGAAATATGGAAAAGATATGTATTTACAGTTGATAAGCCAGTTTGTGTTTACTATATCTGAATTTTTTTATCTATGAGTGGAAAACAAACAAATAGGTTTGTGAACTGAATAGTAAAAGTGAGGTCTAAATCCCACATGGAAATCAGCTGGGGTTTAATCCTGGATATTCTGCAGGATGCATATGAGGTTTCCCTCATCCTGCTGTCATACAGGCAGCCAATTTACAGGCACGGGCGCACACTGTACGTGCTGCGGGGCTCTCCTGCACCTCCCCCTCAACCCAAGTCTTGGTCTCAGCTGCCTGCCTTTCAGAGAAAACCACAGACCAAGGAAACATATCAGTAATAGTGCCCTGTAAATTAACTTGACATTTGATGTGGGGGGAAAAAAAAAAACAGGAAAAAAACATCACCAAAAAAACCCTCCAAACCAACTAAAAGCTTACAAATGACACTGAAAACAAAGCCACTCAGGAGCCACACTACATATAGTGTGGATTTAAGAGATCTGGAAGGCGGTTATTCTCTTGCAAGCAACACACTCAGCTGTCCTTGTCTTTGTTAAGACAATTCAGCCACTCTTTCTTAAAGCCATAGCGTCTGTCAAATAAACAAAAAAAACCCCAAACCTTCACTTCCACAGAATAGCCACCATGGAGCCAAATAATACCAGGGAAGTGCATTGCTGTGGGCTTGGCTTCGTGTTATGTCCCTAAAACTGTGATTTCTTTTTTTTCAATCTGGTACTGTTTAAAAAACTAATCTAGAACTATTAATATTGATTTGCTACTAATAAGGTATGCTCACAACTAAGATATGAATAATTTAATGCCATATTTGATGATTGGCAAGCAGACTGTTCAACCTGTGAGGCGTGTGAACACTGCTGTATCCTGAAAATACCATTAAAGTAAACACATCATTTTCCCCCATACTTGAAGCTACAAACCTTTACAAATCTTTTTCCTGTCTTTTTTTTTTTTTGTTTTTTTTTTTTTGGTCAAAAAGTAGTTTAATGAAAGACAAACGATTGATGGAATATGAGCTCCTCCTCTGACTTTGCTTGCAGTATCAGTTGCAATAGGATACAGAGAGATGGATCATATTGGAGCTATTAGACATGCAGGAATGTTATGATGCTTTATTGTGTCTGCCTGTTCCCACCTCCCCTCTCTACCCTGCCACCTCTCCCCTCCTCCTCCCTCTCACCCATATCTCACATGCACACACATACACACATGCATGCATACATAAGACACATACAAACACACACGCTCCCCCCTCTGCAGAGCTGGCAATACTGCATCTCAAAAATATCTGGCCCTCATGGTCTACAAGCAAAGGAGTGTACTGCTAAAATTCATACCCCTAGCACACCTGCTTCTTGATATTCACAGATTTATTTACAAGTCCCTGTGTTCTACTTTTCACCCCCCCACCCCCGCTCCGTTCCTATGGTTTATATCACTGGCATGCCTATGTTCTTCTGGGAATTTCGAATAAGAATCAAGATACAACTGGCAAATATTGCATAATGCAGACTCAATTTCCATAATTTAGCTGTTTGGGGGTTTGGGGTTTTTTTGTTTGTTTGTTTGTTTGTATTTTAGACAATTTTAAGAGGTTTCTGGACTTAGATACAGGAAGAGCATTTTGATTGGCTTTTTTAGTACTTCAGCTACTTAAGGTTCTGTTTGTGTGAAATGGCTGTAATAAAATGAATTTATGCACACAGATATGTATGCTTGTGTACATGTAAACGCATCTGGAATGCAACAGTTCGTAAATCCTTGTCAATTGTGCTGATTAAACCTCACACTCTGACACTGGCAGTCTTAGGATTTTTCACAAAAGAGTTAAGATGTTAAAGAAAGAGTTATTCCTTTTTGTTTCTCTTTTGGGAGCGAGTAAAAAAAAAGGATTTAACCAGTTCAAAGGAAGTCATTCATACCCAGCCAGAGAGGCTTTCATTAACACCTTTCACAATTGCCAAATGGACATTTCCATCTTGTAAACAGAAGGATACAGTGCATTTCATCAATTATTTATTTTCTAAATATTTACAGACAAGAGCTTGATTGTGCAACTTCTTACACATGAGTAAACCTACACTTACCTGAGTAAACCTCTTTAGTATCTGTGGATTACTGAGACAAGTAGCTCATTGTAAGTAAATTTGCTGAATCTGGCTCCAAAATTCAAAATAATTTTTAAATGGATTCCATTTACTATTTGGGTGCATTTCCCCCCCCGCCCCCTCCCCCCCCTTTTTTTTTTTTTGACTTGAGATCCACTTCTGACCAAATAATTGACAATAAATATTTTTCCAAAAGATGATGTAAATTACTTTCACTAGGCTAAAACAACAAATAATAACACAACATGTACTTATCATGTGCAGCATTTTTTCACCCTTTATTTGAAGCAACAAGAGAGTCCTCATAAATTCCCTATCAAGTAAAATAGTTTTAATGTGGGCAGGCACTCCACATTATTAAATGACAATATTGTCTTCATAAAAGATAGTTAATTTGCAGCCAGATGCAAAACAATTCATATTCAATATTATTGAGCATGGGGGGGGGAGGGGGGTGAGGTTTTGTTTTCTTCTCTAAGTAACCATAGTAAGATGTTGCCTCAGTAGTAATGCAATTTAGAGTAGAGGATATTTTTTGTCTACATTCATTTAAAGGAGGGGGAGGAAAAGGCCATGCAGTAAGATATACATGTATTTGTAATTCATATTGTTGCTGTGCTTCTATTGTACTCTCAGCCTGCAACATGGCTGAGGTGGGGAGCTGGCATCCAGACAGTGCAGCAGGGTAAGAACAACACCCCCACCCCTGCTCTGAAAACACAAATAGCAGCATTTCTTATTCTCCTCTATTATCCCCACTGATTATTACCATGCTTCTTCTAATTTAAAAAAATAAAAGAAAACATATGTAGGCTAGGAAGGTATATCTGGACAGTCTGTTAAATAACATTATTAAACCTCTTGGTCCAAAACAGATGTTTTCATTCTTGTCTTTCAAGCGCCCCAATCTACACAGTCAAAAAGAGGGAAGAAAAATTAACTGGAATGTGCATGCATTAAACATTTAAATTCTCTACTCCTTGGTCATTATACTGATGGCTATATTTTATACCTTCCCCTCCCACACCATACTTTTGCTGATTTCACCTCATTTGCATGGCCTTATTATGCATATAGCCTTTGTTCTTCTGATATAGGGTACAGCACAGTGACAAAGCAGAACCTGTACGCAGAGATAGCCTTTTCTCATCTTTAAAATTGTTCCAGCCACCCACTATTAGCATTTGATTTATCAATAAAATTCAACATTAAACCCGATTCTTGTTCTTGATAATAAAATGCTAACAGATTTACTGTTATTTAAGAAAATGAACAGTCGACACCTAAACTGCCTCCAAACATCTTTTGGTTTAATCATACATTCTGTTGATAACAGTTTAAGCAAACACACTAGCTGCAGGTAGCAATTAAAGTGTACCTGTTTATTTATGGCGGGTGAGATATCCACTATGTGTCTAACTATATGGATCTTGATAAAGTGATATTAAAAAACACTGGATTTGACAAATGAGCCTCAACATGGACAACCAGCATTTGATTCCAAGGTTTCCTGCTTGCCTTGCATCTCAAAACAAAGAAACTGGATCCCTAAGAGTGTCTATTACCTTGTTGTTCTTATCCTGTACTTTGTGTTGTGTATTTTGATGCTATGGAAATCTGAGGCTTATTTGTCCACTGATTTCAGTGGATTTGCCAAGCAGAGGAAAGGTTTCAGAATCAGCTCCTTGTTTTCTGTCCAAAAGTAGGTGACAGGATTTAATATTGTTTCCTCAACAGGAAAGGGTGAAGTCCCAATGGCTGCAATGGGAAGACCTTGAGAAAAGCATGAATTCAGGAAAAAGGAAAAGGAAAAGAAAAAGGAAAAGGAAAAGAAAAAGAAAAAGAAAAAGAAAAAGAAAAAGAAAAAGAAAAAGAAAAAGAAAAAGAAAAAGAAAAAGAAAAAGAAAAAGAAAAAGAAAAAGAAAAAGAAAAAGAAAAAGAAAAAGAAAAAGAAAAGAAAAGGAAAAGAAAAAGAAAAAGAAAAAGAAAAAGAAAAAGAAAAAGAAAAAGGAAAAGGAAAAGAAAAAGAAAAAGAAAAAGAAAAAGAAAAAGAAAAAGAAAAAGAAAAAGAAAAAGAAAAAGAAAAAGAAAAAGAAAAAGAAAAAGAAAAAGAAAAAGAAAAAGAAAAAGAAAAAGAAAAAGAAAAAGAAAAAGAAAAAGAAAAAGAAAAAGAAAAAGAAAAAGAAAAAGAAAAAGAAAAAGAAAAAGGAAAAGAAAAAGAAAAAGAAAAGGAAAAGAGAAAAAGAAAAAGAAAAATAGAAAAAGAAAAAGAAAAATCCATCAAGTCCAACCATTGATCTAACACCATTTTGGCCTTTAAAACATGTCCCAGAGTGCCATGTCTACATGTTTTTTGAACAACTCCAGGTGTTCATTTTAGGATATAACAGGAAGGAAAAATTTGGCTGCTTCAGCTTTATCTTGCAAGATAACGAGTACTTTCTCTTCTGTGAGATTCCTACATGGGATGTTCATGATTTCTTTAATTCTATGATCTTGTGGAAATAATCAAATCAATGATATGTAACATCATTAAATTTCTTGCTAAAGAAGAGTGATTCTCATAGTGACACATTTTTGCAGTACCATTACATTCCTGCTAGAAACCAGAGCATTTTCATTCTCCAAGGAGGGTATTCTCATGATAGTCTTGAAGAACACAATGCTGTCCTTACTCATCACCTTATTTCCCAGCAGAAAAATTGGTTACACCTCATCAATATGATGCAGCATAAATAAAATAGCTCCATAATTCAAAGGATGAAATTTTCTTAGCAGTACCTGTAAGAATTTCTCTGTGCCTTGCAGGAAGCTGTCAGAATTATTTGATTCAGGCAGCTATATCCAATGCCTAATATGAAATACAATAACAAGATCTGTGATGGGTTTAATCGTAACTTTCACTTTGTTCCAAATATTTCTTGCACTAATTAATCAGGCCATTTTTCATACATGGGAAGTAGCAGTTTTTTGTTCTTATAGCATTTATTTTGCATGGGACACAGTCTGGAAGATTCAATCTAGAAATGAGGACTCAGAACTGTCAAAGCATCACACAAACTACCAAAACATCAATGAGCTCTGCACATGCCTGTGCCAGTGCCCCATGTGCTGACTGTCCCAAACCAAAACCCTGCTCCCCATAGTGTTTCATGGAGCTATAAATGATAGTTAGAAAACCCAAATCTAAAGGCTTTGTCTTGGCATGTGTATTACTATGATAGATTTCTACTCTCTGTGTGGCTGGTAGAATGGGTGTGCACAGAAAACACCACATTTAACAGGCAGCCAGCAGCCCAGCCTCATACTGTAGAAGACATGAACTCCTTCATGCTGGCTGCCTCCTATGAGCTCACACTAAGAACTAAGAAGCAACCCTCAACGTGGCCTGCTTCCTCCAGTGTCTCCCCAGGAGATATAGGCATGTTTGTCATCTTACCATAAAACATTGTTTTGTTCAGAGCTTTCGCTTGAGGTGCCTAAGAACCCTTTCTGCATCTCAGCCTAGACAATTTTCCTGTGCAGGAGAAATAAGATTAAGCCAAGTGTTAGAGCTTTCAGGATCAGGTTTCCAACTGAATGAAATCAGCAAATATGTAAATATGTATTATTAATAAAATACTTGCTTATCTTCATTCAGTGAGGGACTCATGGACTTTAACCTCAACTGACTTCTTGTGGAAAACCCTTGCTACAAAAAAATCACACAGTAAAGCCATGAGGTGCCTTGGCATCACTCTTGTGGGCTGAGGCTTCCAGTCCCATAAATAACTTTTCCACCAGTCAACATCTCTCTCTACTGAAGGTAGAAAGAGACATGCTCCAGAGTTTCCAAGGTCAACTCATACCCCACAGTGAAATCTTTAACTTATGCAGCTGTTTGCAGTGGTTCTGTTTCACAGAAATGCACTGTCCAACATGGCCTATTTGCAAGTTTAGCAGGACCAAGCTCCTGGGAATGATGTCAGCAGGGTGCTTTCCCTCCATAGACAGTTCTGAAGCTGACAGAAGTCAGTTGGCTGAAGATTTTTAAAGAAAATGTGGCTATGAGTCACCACAGTCTTCCAGGCTGACAGTTTTGAAAATAAACCAGAGATGAGGGGAAACAGACCTAAAGGTCATACATCCATACACACACCTTGCCTTCTTATACCTATCCCCACCATGACCTTAAGAGACAGAGGAAGCTATTACCCCTTCCAATAAGCATGAAATTATGAAGAGTCTCCTAGAAGACTATCATGTGTGAGAACATAGAAACAGAGGAAAAATATATCATCTGCAGCAACACAGCTGCTTGGGGGCTTCACCTGTTTGGGAAATAGTACATGTGCCTAACAAATTAGAAAGCAGTACTGCAAAACAAATGGGAGCTACAGGGATAAATAGAGAAACAGTTGTGCCCAAGGCAGTGCCATCTTGCCTTGCAGGGATTTGAAGGTGGGAACTAGAGAAGTTACCAGATTTTATACAGAGTGTAAGGGTATGGAGCAGAGTATAAACAAGAGATAATGAAATTTTACATATATATATAATATAAACATATTTGCAAATTTTATTTGGTATACTAATTATTTAGTTTACAAATCACTGCAAAAATTACTTCTAAAATAATTATTTCTAAATCCCAGCTTATTTTGGCTGCAAAGTAACATAAGATGTTTCTTGTCTGTGATTTAATGCTGCTTTTGGAACACAGCTTCTAACACCTATAATCGCAAATGAAACGATTCTATGCCATGAGTTTTTGGCAGTATTTGTTTAAAACTCTCTGCTACAGAGACAATTTCCAACAATTGGGTCCCTATCCCAGGAAGGATTTGAAAGCTGTGTAGATATGGTGCTGAGAGATTTGATTTAGTGGTGACCTGGCTGTACTGGGTTGATGGTTGGACTTATGGGCTTTTTCCAACCAAACCAATTTTGTGAGTCAATGATTCACCAGCCTTTAATGCAGAAGGAAGGTAACAGCTGGAGGCACTGGAAGCCATCTCTGAAGCTTTCAGCAGTTTGAAAACAGGGAATTAAAATGTTTGGGTTGGTTTTGGTTTATTCATCTGGTAAATTCTCTGCTTAGACTGACTGACTTGTTCTGGCATTACTGCTGCCAGTTTTGGGGAGCTCAGCCTTGCAGTCATTTTCATTCTACCTTATGTTGTTCTTGACAGTGGGTGGAAGTTTTAGCTGTCAAAATCTGACCTTTCTTTATATATGTACAAATATTCATCCACACGCATACATTTTCATATTACAGTTATAACCCCATAAATGCTAAAAAAAAAATAAAAATTAAACATTTCTACAACACAATGAATTAGAAAAGCATTTTATACAAGAAAATTATGATGGTTTTGTATAAGTAGCTGCTAACATTTATGTGAAGGCAGAAGTATGTCTTTTTATTCACAAAATGCTTCTGTTTCCCTATGGTGATGTATAAATGGTTGCCTGGTATTAGGCTTGATTCAAACTGGGCCTTTAACACCTCCACTCTCCTTTTTCAGAAGTTCAAATTGATGGTGGCTGAGCTATAAACAACAAAACATGGTGCCACAATACTCAGAGTACCAAATGGATCAGGAGTTAGTGAACACCCATTGGCAACTTTCTTACTGCTTTAGTTTTACACCATATCTTGAACAGGATGTATAAGCAACACAAAATTGTTAACTATTTGATAAAATTATTTGAGCACAGAGAATGTGATAATACTGAAAACAGCATCTCTGAAAAATAAGAACCACTCTTGCAATCTTCAGAGAGGGCTCTCCAGGGGTATTCTTGCTGCCCCATGCTTTAAAACACAACATATTCTGTTGTCTCCAAGTTTTATTTCCATGCATACATATATATACAGCACTCCACTGTGGCAAAGGGAGTTATATATAACATCTAAAGAAAAAAAAAAAAAAAGCCAACACAAGCTTTAAAAAGTTGATTTACTAAAGGAAAGCACACTTAGGTGTGATTCAGGAAACAAAAGGTCTGCTCTCATTTCTTTTCCACTGTGCTCAGAATTCCACTCTGTTTTATAGCCCTTGTTCCTCAGTGTGATACTCCCTTCACAGGCAGCCAATACCCACTTTGCAAATAAAATGCCCATAGGGTTACAATTCTGTCAGGGCTCCTGGGCTACCAAGCCCACCCCAGCTCTGAAAGCAGACCCCAGCAACCACCCCACCTTCCCTATTTCACTGCTTCCTGTGCTGAAAAACCTGGTGTCAAAGCACATCTCATCTCTGCCTCTGAGAGCTGCCCACGTACAGCAAAGTGTCTGACCTCAGTCCTCGGTTACTCTGTTGGCTTAAATGAAAGGAACCTGCACTACAGCTTTGAAGATCTTACCTTCCAACTCAGCTGATTGAATAACTGAGAAAAACAGTACATGACAGCAGCAGAATGGCTTCAAAGGAAGCTTTAACTCTTACACTTCCTAACTTTCAAAAGCTCAAAAGCACAATTATCTTCTAGTGAAACTTTTGGTGTACTGACTTACAACAGAACTCCCAAACTTTACAACTTTCCAAGGTATCCGTTCAAGGAGAAGGGCTTGCCTTTTGATCTTTGCCATATATATACTCCAATGCACATCATGTTTTTTTCTGCCAAATGATGACAAAAGGAGTTCCTCTTCAGATAACAGAACCTGGAAGAACTGTAACATCATTTGCAAGTGATTGTACTGATCAGTTAATTAAAGTTGAACAGCATTTATGATGTGAAACTGTAGGTAAAGAGGTGATGTGGGATAGCTGCTGATATATATTTTACCACTTGCTTTCATCCTGGTTATTAAAACCTACCCCTCTCAGCACAAGGAAGGACATTTCATCACAGGGACATTTTGTTTCATGGAGAAGCAGAATAGCTGCAGGTGGTAGGTTGCAGAGGAGGAGGTGGCAGGAGAGTGGAAGATGCTATTGACAGAGCTTTGCTCAAGACCGTTATTCTTCAATAAAAAAGTAGACTTATTTTTGACAAATTCAGCAATCTGTACATATGCCTATCACAAACTCACCCCCAAACTCTGACCTGCTTGGCAGGGCTGTAAGAGATGTCACAGGATCACAGGATGTTAGGGGTTGGAAGGGACCTCTGGAGATCATTGAGTCCAACTCCCCTGCCAAAGCAGGACCATAGAGTCAATGTCAATATGAATGAGTTACACAGATTAAGCTGGCCTGGGTCCAGCCAGCCTAAATTTCACCTAAATTCTTCTGTCCAGCCTCATTATTGGCTGCCACTAGGTCTTACCTCAGCAAAAAAAGTCAGAGCTAAGCTCACCACCAGAAACAAACAGTTCCCAGGTGAGGGCATTCAATCTCACTCCTTCTCAACTTCCAAAGAAATATTCAAAGACTCAATAGGCCAGGAAGATTAAAAAAAAAAAAAAAGTTTCTTTATCTTATTTTAAAAATAGTACCTCTAATGTCTCTGTTCTTCAGAAGATGAACAAATATCACATCAGCTCCAGCCAAGTTACTGATCCAAGTCAGACCAGACAAACACAAAATTTGTCCCATCTAAACTCTTTTGTAGGGATAAGGCAACCTAGGTGCTGTTGGCTACCTCAGTGATTCTCACTGCATCTCAACAGTCCAAGATGGGAGCACATCAGCATTTAGATAAAATTTCATCAAAGCTTTCCTGATGAACAGCTGCATAACACTGCAACATAATTCATACTCTGTGTGTACCCTCTTCCTCAATTAAGATAGTAATTACTTTCCAAGAAGCTAAATTTTCACAGGATGCTGTCTTTTACTTTCTTCTAGATATGCTACTGTTTCTGCTGCTTTTAGCTTGAACCAGAAAAGATCAGCATATGGAAGACAGGACCAAGGGGACTAACATCACAATCAATCTTAGATCTCATTAATGCTTCCACAGAATGGTGCTACAGTTAAAAATGCTGAAGAGATTAGGCATTTTGTTGTATTTTACATTGCCAGGGCATTTGTGTTGGAGACTAATGTAAACTTTAAGAAAACACCGCAAAACAAGATAAGCACTTCACTTCTAGAACTACAGACCAACAGAAATTAGAAGGGGAGGTACATATATGTGTATACAAATGCATACACAATGATGTGCATAATTCCTTTTAATGAGAACTGTGCATATGTGTTGTGACATTTTGACTTGGCAGCAAGCATGCAGTTCAGACAGTTACCAGGAAACGAGGCAGCATTTGTCTTTAAGAGATGTTAAGGCACCTATATATCTCCCAAGTGTGTTCTACCACCTGAGACATTTATTAACTTTATATTAATTTGTACATACATGACTACTGATAACTGAAGGAAATAATTGACAAATCTGTGAAAAACATCTTTGTTCAAGCTTTTTCTTAAAATGCATTTGACTTTTGCCATCTGTAGTTTTGGAGCCAGGGTTTCTATTTTATTAAGCACCTAGATTTTCAGCCCTCTGCTTATAGAGCTCCCACTGAAATCAGGTCAAACCTTTGAAGTAAATGGGATTTCTAAAACCAAAGGATTTGTGCATTGTTTTCAATGTGTTCAGTGATATTTGGGGGTGTTGTCTGATAATAATTTGAGTGCCCTGATGCAGATTTTTCAGGTTACATAAGCAACAGAAACATTTGAAGATTATTCCTCCTCCCAAAAAAAGGCAGCAAGAGCATCATGTACCTATAATATCATTTAAATCAAACTGACTTTGTCTTGCTAAAATTATTAGCAGAAGCTGTGAGCATTCCAATTTGTAATACAGTTATCTTAACAGCCATTCATTATCTTTACAATTGTCAACACAACCAATTCTTTAAATACTCTAAAGGGAGAAACAATTAGTGAAAGTTATTACATAATAATTAATATCTTTCCGAGACCAGACTGTTAACCAAAGTCAAGAAGGCATACATAATTCATGTAACCTCAAGGAAGCAGAACGAGACAGATATACCTTAGAACTGGGAGTATTCTTTGCTGCTTCTGCTGCTTTTTAGCCACTACCATTTAAAGAAAACATTTTGAAAGACCATTCCACTGCAAGATAATTAGTTTCCATGCATATCGCTCAGCAAATCATACTTGGCTTACTTAAATGTGTACACCCCAGCAGGGGCTGATTCTGCCTTCATTTTGTCAAGCTCACCCTCATACAAAACAATTGCAACCAAACCCTCTTCTAGTGTACACCATGCTAAAATTAATTAATTAATTAATTAGTTAATTTTAAAAGGGCAGAATTTGGATCTCTTTTCTATCTTTTCTAGCAGAAGTCTTAGGGCTGAGCAGCATCAAACCACATAACATTAACTGTCCATTGTAAATTGTCTGATTTTCCTTTAGTGGAATATCAGATTGTTAAGGCTCCAAAAATTAACCAAAAATGAAAACACTCTTGTATTTGCCATTACAATTTATTGTTAGGTGAATAAATAATTAGTTAACCTGTAAGAAGCTGCTTCATGATGGCAGAGCTATTGCTGTTAATAAAGCCTGCCCATCATCTAAAAAGGTTTTTGGCTGCACTTGACTAAGATATCCCTCAGAGAGGACTTTGTATCTACCGTGCCTCACAGAGTGATGATGTGCCCAGGTTTACCCATTCTCCTAGGTTGTTGGGTTTATTTGTCTCCAGGCATGTGGAACTTTTGCTAGGGTTGATGTTGTAAATGCAGTCTGATGGACATAGATCACTTTGGACTTCTTGCCTTTCAGCAATATTACCTCATTTTGGTAGAGGAGACCTCATGCTGGTCTAATTCCCGGAATAACTCCAAACAGAATTCTCTGCCCTTCTCCTCAGGAAGACAGGTCACTAGCCATACACTGCTCTGAAACACAGAATTAATAAATACATCAGAAAAAAAAGTGTTTGCTTGTTGTAAAGCATGCTTATTTTTTTCTACTTTAAATAAAATTTTGAAGGACTAAACCTCCTCTCATAGTACATTCCATGTACTATACTCTGATGCAGATGTGTACTTATCCACCAAGAGAAGATGAATAATTTGGTTTATAGGTAACATGACACAGAAATAATTACACAGTAGTTTTCCAGATATCTTGCTCTTCTTTGTATTAGAGTAAAAAGACAAATGAACCACCAATATCAAGCCCTGTAAGTACACTAATAGCACTTGAAAACCCCTATTTTTAACCCCATTTCTGACAGAATCTTGTATTTGACCTCTAGTAAACTCTTTACCTCTGTGTTTACCTCTGTGCCTGTGAAAAAAGAATAAAACCGTAATTTACTCTTAGACACAGTGACTGGTGGTGAGGCTTATTACCTCAGAGTTAGGTATGCTGGTTTAGGGCATTATGCAATAGGTATCTCTATTAGTGGAGGTTCATCCAAGAAATCTTATTAAGAAATATATTTCCTGGGCATAAAATCAGCTTAGAGCATGAGTCATTTATAAGATAATTTTGCAGAACTGAGCAGCATCCCTTTAGCTGAGGTTTTTTTTTCTTTTTTTACAGAGCTTGGTAGCATTTTACCAGCTAAAGCCCCAAATTCTTTATCTAACCAAAGAGCTCTATCTAACCAAAGAGCTTTATCTAACCAAAACCAGCTCCTTTTTGGAATGCACATATACAAGACATTCAGATACCCTGGGCTACACCAAAACTTCCTTGATCACTTCAATGGCCGAGGTGACCATTTACAGCTGGATTTTGGTCTGAAATAGTCTCATTGCTCCATCACTAGAGAGCGTCACAGTGGTGGTGGTTGGCTCACCTTCAGCCAGGACAGGTCAGATCAAGCCACTGACACATTTAGTTTCACTTTCACTAGGATAAGCAGGCTTGCCTGCTTTTAGCACTAAACTTAAAATACAGTAAACCTATAGGCAGCCCCTGCAGAACTGAGACAAAGGGATGGAGACACAGGTTCAGGCACATGGCACCCAGCTCCCAGTAGCCTCTCCATCCTTTGGCACCAAAACTCCTTTCCAAACCTGATTGTGTCCATCCCACACACATAAAGCAGAACTGTATGATGACATACTCCAAAGCACACCAGGTAAATAAAAGAAGGCAAGCTGCTGAAATGCACCTGCAAACTAGCTTTGGTGTTTCAGTACAAAATATCCAGGTACAATGTAGGTCTTTTTATACAAAGCCTCATCTGAAAGCAAGAACAATACCTTCCTCTGGAAGGATGTCTGAGGAACAAATGGAAAAGCTGACGTAAGAGAGCCAAGAGAAATGAATATCTATATTTTTTGGTGTATTGAGTAGAGATTTCTATGTCAGTAATAACTTCATACAGGAAAGAACTGGAGAGTTTTAGTCCATTGCAGCATTTTTAACACAGGAAAGAATGAAATCACGTATTTACATAGCACAGATTGTTCTTCCCTACTTTGTAGATGCAACTGTCTTTTTTCCTGCCATATTTTAATCTTCCCCTTTCTGAGGTGGTTTCCTTGTAACTGTTCAAGTTAGATTAGCTCCATTCACATACACCACAGGATCACAGGTTGATAGGAGTTGGAAGGGACCTATAGAAGTCTTCAAGTCCAACTCCCCTGCCAGAGCAGGACCACATAATACAGTACAGGTGGTACAGGAACGCAGGCGTTGAAGGTCTCCAGAGAAGGAGAGTCAACAAGCTTCCTAGGGAACTTGTTCCAGTGCTCTGTGACCCTTACAGTAAAGAAGTACTTCCTCATGTTGAAGTGAAACCTCCTGTGCTGTGGTTTATATCCATTGCACCTTGTCCTATCTCAGGGCACAGGTGAGCAGAGGCTGTCCCTTCCTTCTTGACACCTAGCCCTCAGATATTTATATACATTTATTAGAGCCTCTCTCAGTCTTCTCCAGACTCAACAGCCAAATCAAAAACAATTGTGGCCCAAAGTATTGGAAAGACATGCTACAGAGATGTAAATAAGCAGGAAAAATTAGGGTTGAAAAATATTCTTTTTAGCATTGATGTGAGAGTACATCTTTTCCAGCATTCATTAGATAAAATTATCAGGACATGTAGCATTACAGGTGAATATTGTCTTAACATAAGAATTGTGTGCTTTGTATGAATGGGTAAAAAATACACTTTTGATACAGGCAATGCTGAATTATTTTATGACTGGGGATAGCACAAGTTGTCATTCTGAAGTTGTGACAAAGTTCAGAATATCTAAAGAAAAGTGATATGGAAAGACATTTATAATTTATAACTTCAAGACAGTGCTATTCATAACTTCAAGACATTCAGTAAAGCTAGGTAAAATATCTTTTTCCAAATCACAAAGATATGTAATATGGGCAAAGACATCCAGTATCTGTATCCTTCAGACAAAACCATTCTATGGAGTTAAATTTGTTGTGCATTTCAAGACTATGTGAGTTTATAAAGCACAAAAATCATATTTTTGTAGGAAAAGTTTCTCAGAAATGCTTTGCTAATCAGTTCAAAACATACTCCTTCCTGTACTTTTTTTCCCCTTATTTTTAACCTTAAAAATAAATCAAATCCCAAAACTGCATTACACATTACACTGCAAATCCTTCACTGTACTAATTTGTCTCTACATTAGAATCAAGTTTCTTACCCATTGGCCCTATTTCAGCTTGCTTCAGGCTGCAGTGCAAGAGATGTTTGCTGTCTGTGCTTGCAGCACTGCTGTAAGAATAATGTATTGTACACTCCTGATGTGGCTATTTCATAAGGTCACCTCCCTCATATGAGTCAGTGGCATGGCTAAGGCATGAGCATTCAGTTTCCCCAGCTGGCAAACATGAGTGTAGGGGCAGGGAAGAAAATCCATGCAGAACCCCACTCTGAGTACAGAAACCTGCCAATGTTGCCTCAAAGCGTTTACATGACAGGAGCCTTTGAAAGCAATTAAAACACAAAGTATTGCAGCTTTGCTTCCACATAATTTCATTAAAAGAAAAAAAAAAAAAGCTGTTTTCTAGATTTTTACTTGATTTTCCACTACTGTCCTTGCAAATCATAACAAATCAAGAAAATTGTTTTCTTTATCATCTGTCATTCAAAATGGGAAACAGCCATATATATATATACATATATATACATATATATATATATATAAATGTATTTATATATATATATAAAAATGTATTTTTATATAATATATCATACACATATATGTATTATAGATACATGTATTTTACATGTATATGTATATATGCATGTATATTTTACATTTATATATATACACACGTATTTTATACTTTAAAATAAAGACCCAATCAACAGGAGCACCCCAACCTAACTCATTCTTTGCAAAACAGATAAATGCAAGTTAAACACAAACACTGTATTCAGTCACATTTTCATGTCCATCCTTTTCAGATGAACACCCACAAATATATCAGTTTACACTGAGCACTTTCTAACTGTAGTCCTTACAAGCAGCACCCTGCTCTTTAAAACAAACTATTGTGTCATTGGAGTCAATGCTTCTTCAGGACAAGCTGTGATGGGGTTCCACTTGTGCAAGGGCTATCCATAATGATGCATAGATGTGACTAAAATTCCCTTCTTAAGGGAAATTCAACAAACAAGACCTCCATGCTGCAACACTAGTGTTTAATGTTATGCATGTGGATCATCTAACTACCCTGAAGGGGATTCTTGCATGCATTAAGTATCTGCAAAACGGAGAATGACATAATTTGATGCGCAAAAAGGAACAGAATTCAGTTTATGACTCAATTTCTTATGGCTGTTTGGGGATTTTTTTTCCCCCACTGATTCACATGATGTTCTTCCTAGTCGTTGGGCTGATGACTTAAACTGTATAACAAAGAAAACAGAGCTGATTTGCTCTTATTCTTGACACCAAAAATTAAAAGAAAATAAGAAAGAGAAGAAAATTGGGAGCATTCAGTAGATTGGCAGATTTATATGGTTAAGAAATTTCAAAGCTGATCTTCTCTATGTTTATATACATAAGTGTAATGTGTATGTGTACACATAGTCATATACATACTCCTTACCTGAGTATATGCTAGGCTGGAAAATACTAGAATTTCTTGTGCAAAGGAGAACATGATACATAAAAAAACCCCAATTTGTTCCACTTACTGGCAACATTTAAGGGATTTCTAACATTTTATGACATGCAGATGTGACTCCTGCCATGTAGCAAGTAAGGAAAATTTTCAAACCATTTTTTTTCTTTATGAAACTCAATTTATTGAAAAGTTAAATTCTTATTACAGCTTCTAACTTCTGAAAACGTGCAGGCAAAATCAATGTTTTCCATGGCTTGCCAGGTTTCTTGAACTAATTGTTTGTAAAGCTCCTTGAATAAATACGAAAACAATTTTTAAAACTTTATTAAGGTCACTTTTATCAACTATTTTAGCTACAAGTGCCATGTTACAGATCCTAGCAAGACAGAAAGGGTAAATCAGTTGGAACTGCAACTATCAAAAATGCAAGCTTGTAGTTTTTTAGTTCAATTTAAAAAAGAAAAAAAGAGAAAGCATTGTTTTTCATACCAAAGGAAATAACTTTCCTGTGTCAGTGAAGACATTAAACCAGCCCTGTCCAGGATGCTTAGCAAGGGGCACTCCAATACCAGTTTAGGAGTTACATGACTCATATCTCCATCCCCAAGGCAAAAGATCCTTCAGCATCCTCCTGTATGTCAACACCCTGCTGCTGCTGCTGCAGATACTGAGACCCCTTTGGAGCTCGTTCTGGCTCTGACAGCAGCCTCAGGCGCTTGCTGAGCTCCCCATTTCCAGTTCATGATTCCACTGCCTTGCAACAGCCTGGCTCCTGGTGAGCCCTCTTACCCAGCTGTCACCACCATGCACCCTCTTCCACCACTCCCTCTCAAAACCATCCCACTTGTAAACTCTGCTTGGCACACCCTGGGTTTATCAACCTTCTGCACAGCTCCTCCATGTGTGGGCACAACCAGACTCCCACTGCGAGACAATTAATGACCTCCAGGATGTGATACAAAGCACAGCCTTGAACCAGGCGTACCCAGATGATGCTTGTGGGTGTTTGTGATATGACAATTATCCCATTGCCACCACCACAGCATGCTGTGGGAAACAGCTGTGTGATTAGATGCCTTCCCAGCCCTGAAGTGACACGAGTCTTGCTTTTGTTAGCAACACAACCCTTTCCAGCAATGCCATTGAATTATCAATACCAACTCTTGTTTTTAAAGAATTTTGTTCTTCCTCCCAGTGTTTCTCTGTTAAATCATCCCTCCCTCTCATTCCAAATTCCAAAGATGGATTTTCAAGATGGCACTGCAAATACTGATGCAAATAATCCTTTCAAGCTCCTAGGCCGCCTTCTGCTACTTTACTTGCCTGCTTACTCTAAAAATTCAGGAAAAGTAATAATAAAATCCCTGAAAATGAAGTCTCAACTCTTTTATTCTTTCTTTTTTTTTTTTGTTACTATTATTTCTATAGCAAAATAAACAGCAAACTAACATGAAGCAGCTGATGTAAGATAAAAAAAGCCAGACAAGCATTAACATATTAATGCTCAAAAATCTGGTTTCTAGAAGTTCTGTGTGCTTCCATTTATTTCAGCAGCAAGCATGAGTGCTTATAATTTCTGAAATTGTGACAGTGGACAAAAACTTTGAAGTAAGATTTTTCAGTGCAGTTTGGTGGAAGTTAAAAAAAAAAACCAAAAACAAAAGCTGCATTATCTTTGGCTTCCCACAGAATATGAACAAATCATGGCTGAAGCACAAAGATCTTGAAAATCATTGATTTTTTTTTGAAACTTTTGTTTTTCATTAACCAAAAAAAAAATTGCAAAATTGTACATTTATTAACATTTGTATCATAATCTAAAGGACACAGGAGAATTCTGGCATACAAATAACTGTAAAACAAATTGTTTTCCCCTCTAATAATAGAGGACAGTTTTGCCAAACTGTTAAGTGCTGATAATTTAAAGATGTTGCTCCCAGGTGGGGGAGACAATAGAGAGCTTAGGCCTCTGTCCAGAGATAACACAACACAGGCCTGAGGCAAATAGCAGAAGAAAATTTAGATATCAGTGAAATAAACAAATGTTCTCTTGTAAAATTGAGAGATACTTATGTCAGGTCAAATAAAAAATAAAACCAAGACAGTTCCCAAAGGAGTTGCAGAAGGTAATAAAAGATTGAAACAGAACTAGGACTAGCACCAGGAGAAGATGCTCTTCTCATATTTGTTTCCACAAAAGATCAAAAAGAGCATGGAAAAATAGGTGGAGTTTGCTCTGTTTTGTTTTTCTCATGAATCATATGCAAATGATTGAATTTCTCCCCTTGTCATTCATCCAGCCTAGGATCACTGGATGCTTCACTTCTGCTTTACTTTCCCCACATAACCTTTCAGAGCAAAACAGACTCACCTTCAAGTTCAATATGAACATCAGCCTGAAAACTCTTGAGGGTGCTTTCAGCAAAGAGCAATAGATACACACATAAACACACACCTAGCAAACAGCTTTGACAGGGCTTATAAAAAGGCACCCATAACACTTGAGAAAATAACTGCTAATTTGCAGATGCAGTTCAACACCTAGCCCAGACTCATTGCAAACACTTCTGTATTTCATGTCAAACAGGTTAGTCATCACTAGGCTTCAGCAGCCTAAACCATTCTTTGCACCTATTTTCCTTTTTTTTTTCAGCTCTGCACTATTTCCATATACTAGGGAATTCCTGATATTTCCCCCACTCAAAATAAAGTTTGATCTCTACTCAAAAATGTATTTTCTCTCCAATTGGTTTCTATTTATTAAAGCTCAAACTATATTTCATGCTAAAGTAGAAAGCCTATAAAAAAATGTAGATTTTTGGGGGGTTACTACTGGTTTTCTACTAACAATGCATGATTCCTTTGTTAAATTAAGCATTGTACATCCAAAGCAAACATCTTCTTTTCCCAGAGAAGTTTGCCTTTACTGCAATTTCAACACAAGTTTGAGAACAGGATAAAATGAGAGGAAAGATGCAATAATTATGGCAAAAAGTAAATAACTCCAGCTATTTAGCAAAAGCAAGTTTAAGTCAGAGCTGATTATTTCCATGCTCATAACTAGCAAAATGCCCTAACATTCAAAAAGATCACCCATCTTGATTTAATTTTAATACCACAAACTGGAGTTTAGCCAGAGCTCTTTCTGAGGAGAAAATGGGTGTTTCATAACTCAGTTCACTGAGGATGCTGGATGCAAATTGGAAGGAGGAGACAAAATTACTCAGATGAGGAGGAGAGCAGACGGCCAGGGCACGAAGGATAACATCATTAGCAGAAAAGACAGGGCAGAGGCAGGTCAAATGTCTATGTTAGATAAGGTAGGACAATGTTATGGAGAGGTTTGAATACAAAAGCAAAAGGCTTGAATTTGACTGGGAGGTGCTGAATCTGAGAGACATTCCCAGGACCTACTCAGCACCCTGCAGAATCATATCTGAAGACTAAATTTTCATTTAGTAGGACATTGTGCATTAATAATGACTGCAGAATTAAGTTCCAGGTGTTGGGGAATGTATCTGGAAAGATGATATGATGTGATTGTCAGATTATTATTATTAAATAGAAGTATCTGAATGAAATGAAGGAAAGGAAAATGTAAGCTGAACAAAAGGCAAATGTTTCTAATGGTGAGTTCTATTAGATTGTTGAAAAGTTTCCCAGGGAATGTAGAGGACTCCTGTTCTTTGCAAGACAAAACACTAAAGAATATACTTCCAGAAACAATCCTACAGTGACACAGAAAAGCATTAGATAACCTATTCACCATCTTTGATTTCTGTGAAACTCAACAGAGCCAGCAGTAAGAAACCACAAATATTATTTCAGCCAAATCTTGCTCCATTAAAGTTGACATGACCTGTGAAAATGTACACATGAGCCTGTTGCCTTGGCAGAAGTGGAAGTACCATAAATGCTAATATTGATGCTTTTGCAAACAGATATTCAGGCAGGTGTCCAGAACAAACTACAGATCTGTTTTGAAAACCCCTAGTCTTGTGGAATAAGAAACAACATGTCATAGTGTGTGTACCAATAACATGATACCAAGATAATATCTCACACCATGTAACACATATTGAGTTGGTGTATAAGGCATTTCAATGAAAGCACAAACAAAAATCTGAGCATAATTCACTGCATGAACTTTCTCTTGTGTAAAACATGGGATGGTGAGGCTGCATTTGAAGTATTGTGTCCAGTTCTGGGTTCTCCTGTACAAGAGGGGCAGGGAACTACTGGAGAGAGTCCAAAAGAGAGCTAAAAGGATTGTTATGGGCCTGGAATATCTGTCTTATGAAGAATAGCTGGAATATCTATCTTTTGAGGCTGCTCAGCCTGGAGAAGAGCAGACTGAAAGGGGATCTTCTCAATGATGATCAATAGCTAAAGGGTGGAGGTCATGAGGATGGGGCTAGACTCTTCTCAGTGATGCCCAGTTATAGGACAAGGGACAATGGGTACAAACTAGAACCCAAGAGGTTTCACTTGAATGTAAGAAAAAAAGTGTTTACTGTGAGGGTGTCAGAGGACTGGAACAGGCTGCCCAGAGAGACTGGGGAGTCTCCTTCCCTAGAGACTTTCAAAACCAAAACCAGCCTGCACATGTTCATTTGCAACCTGATCTAGGCAAACCTGCTTTAGCACAGGGGTTGGACTAAGCAATCTCTAGAGGTCATTTCCAACCCCTGCCATTCTGTAATTCAGTGATTCCATGCTGATGGTGACCCTGAACAAAAAGCCCTAATAAGACCCCTATCTGATCACTATTGAATAGGTTGTTGGGTTTTTGCTTGAGTACTTTCTGTGTAATTTTGAAAACTATTTTCTCACAAAATACCATGGAAAGAAATTTGCAACACATTTCTATATTAATTAATGTAAACTAAAGGAGTTAATCATGTGATAGAACATAAAGCATCAGAAAGAACATCAGAAAGAAATTTTGATGCAGAATCCAGTAACTGGAAAGATGTTATTCCTGGATCTGCCCACTCACAACCAGCAGCCTCAAAGAGAAGAGTAAAAAGTGTAAAAAGCAGCACTGCCAAGCTGCAATTCATCACAGTCACTGTCGGGATCTGTGAAAGAAAAGTTGCACTATGCCTTCCATCTTCCAAAAATAAAAACCTACAATATCACAAGGAGCAAAGAAGTGGCTACAAGGAACTATTATCACCCTGTTCTTCAGTGCCAGGTTTTTATTTTGATAACACTCTTCCCTAGAAGAAAGAATGTGAAGCAAAACTCATTTGGTCCTATGCCTGCTTTCAAAACGACAAGGGCAGGAGCAGAGAAGGGTTATGATCAATAGTCAGGACTAAAAATGTCACACAAACGACAAGGGCTTGATTGCTATTACAGCTGGAAACCTTCACAACAGCACTGTATGTGCTATTCATCCTGAGCTGGCCTTTTGAGGTGATGCTTGCACATTTTTCTCCAAAAATACCATGAAGAACATTTCAGGGATCTTCCCTGAAATCAGAGCCCTAAAGGGCTGCAGCTGCCTTCACCGTGTGGCACTGCTCTGTGTTGTGCATCCGAAAATGGTACTTCATAAACTGTATTGAATGGGACAAACTCAGCTCTTCCAGAATCATTGAAGTTCATTTTCAGCATTTTTGTTTAATTAGAAGTTTGCAGAGAGCATTGCAGTGCTGTCCTGATTTGCTGTATTTGATTTGACAAGCTTTATTTTCTTTCTCCTCATTGATGTTATGTCTATATTCTACACAGGAACAGGGGGAAATATCACTTAAAACGAAAGCCCAGACTACATTTTTGCTTTTCTTATTGTTGATATCTTTGTTGAAAGCATTATTCATGACCCCAGTACATCCTGTAACAAAGACCTCTGTAGGGAAAAATTATACAGAAACATGCTTTCAATTTTAGTTTCTCAGTTCCTTTGTTGTTGGCATCTTGGGATTTGCTTGTTTGTTTGTTTATATTTCAAAATATATACCTACATTTTTGTTTTTAAGAAGAGATGTCTGATCCTTATGCATGTAGGAAAACTAAAGATCAGAAACTGAGCCAGAGCAGTTGAAAGAAGGTAAATGGATTATTCTAGTAGAAGACCCATTATTGTGTCCCTCCATCTCTCCCTCTAAGCAAAAATGCTGCAGAACATCTTGCATTCAAGAAAAATTATGTGGCAGACTAAAAGCTCCTTGGTTTATCCTGGGTCTGACCTGGCTTCTGTGGCTAAAAATGTTTCTGAAACTCTTCTTCAGCCCTTTTGACAGTGAGCAAACATTGTCCCTCGACATTTAAATCAGAATGAAATCTACTATTTTGGTCAAGAAAGGATGGTAAATGCAGGTAATATAGAGTTAACAGAATTTTATTTTGAATGTTAAAGACATTTTACTTCATTTTTTCCTATTATATGACAGGGAGAAAAAAAATAGATTACAACATTCCATCAAAACATTGGCTCAATACCAACCCTGAGCAGGAATTTGGAACTCTAAAGAAAGGATTTGGTTCAGACAATGATTGTGATTTCTGATGTGTGCACACTGCATGTATTTGACCATCTGCTGGGTCAGAGGTCTGAGAACCTCAGTAAACACTTTTAGAGAGAGGCCACTCCCTGTGTCGCCAGGAAAACTTAAATCTCTTCATTCTTTTCTGTTATTTAGTGTATAGTGCAGATAACCCAGAAAAAAAAATGTTTACTACATAATGAATGGCAAATGCATGGCAACAAAAATGTTTCTTGGGTCTTAAAATGAGCCCAGGTTATCCTAAGACATGACTTTAGAATGTAAGTCTAATTAAGAAAGAGCAAGAAATTACATCCTAAAACTAGTGAGGAGGTGGCAGTAATGTCCTATTAGTGTGCATATTTGTGCATAGACAAGCACGATTAATAAAGCTTAGGGTTATTATATTTTTTGTTGTTGTTTTTGGAAGTGGATTTTTTAAGATTCCAGGGAAGTCTTAACAGAACATTAAGAAAAGCTTTTTATGACACTGTTACCAATTCATTACTTTATTTTGATAACAAAGGAGCTGAAATTCTTCAGCCCAGCTTCAGAATCTCCATGTTCTTTAGTTTCAGGATTTATACATACATGTTGAGGTGATCTTGAGAGGCTTTATGCTATGCAGGGCTGTAAATTTTTCTCACCATTTACTGCTTCTATAATGGTTAAGCATACATAAAATGCACTGTAATTCTGACCTTGTGATTCTTGTCACAATCAGAAAAGTCTTTAAATAATGATTCCAGCAATATACAGGTTTTCCTATTCATATAAAAAAGGGCATGATTTTCATATATTTATGCCAAGCTGTTTATTAAAGCTGCTAAACCAATTTGGAATTGCTGGCTGGTGTGACAGATAACTGCATAACCTCATGGCACAAGCAGTCCAGACTCAGAGGTACTTCACTACCTTAAGAGAAAGATCACCTTCCAGTACTTGAATGAGAAGAGCAGGAAAGTCAAAAGGTGTGCAGAAGAAAGAGGGAGAAGAGCTTCACTGAGACCCACAGAGAGAGGGCAAAATACATATTGGAAGACACAACGAAACAGCTATGTGAAAATCAGACAAAAAAAAAACAAAAACCCAAAACACAAACCAACCCAAAGCAGTAAAAGAAGAGTAAAAGAAGATACATGCAAAAAGCTTGCAAGAGTCTTCCTCTGCCTCAAAAAAAAAAAAAATAGATTAAATTTTGCAGGAGAGGACTATGGATGCACAATTTACATAAATTTTGCAGAAGAAAGGGCTCTCTGCTGTTACAGTGTTCTTACTGTAAACAGATAAACAGAAAGTTTCATTTCAATATTTCAGTGGAATATTCCATCTACCAAATAGTCATATTGAAGAAACCTTTAGGCTTGAAAGTAGCCTAAAGAAACCTTGATTCAATCACATTTGACAAAGTTTAAAACTAACTATAGCCCTAAAATTATGAGTTTTTTGATGTCCTATAAAATTCTTAAGTCTAAGATACCTCCAATTTTTACAGCTGAAGGATTGCATCAATTTACATACTTTATATTAATATAATTTCCCTGCCTTTTTTTTTTTTAATATACAAAACCTTCAATCACAATCCTAATGAATTTTTAACCAGTGCTGTTTGAGATATAATTTCCACTAATTCTGTAAGAATTATGCATCCAATAGAAAAAAGAATGAGAATTGATACCCTGGATCAAATCATCCTGACTCTGTGGCTGGCCAGCATTATTTACACAGAAGAAAAATCATTTAGACACAAGAATAGCACAGAGGAACAGGGTTTTTTTTTTTTTTCTCTTTTACTTGTTGATTAGTTAATTGTATACCATATAACTTCTCATACAACATTGCTACTCAAGTTGTCCATAACATACCTAACACTTTGCTGAGGCATCACCTTGGTTATTGCTTATAAAAATGAGTTTCACACATCAGTTATGCAGCTTATCTTAAGAAATACCCTTTCATCTCCTCTGATTTAAAACTTTCCCTTCTATTTCAACCACGATTTAAATCATCAAGGATTACTGTACTTTCTATGGCAGGAGTTAAGTCTGTGCCTTAATGTGTTATTTCATTTAGACTGTATATACTACACACACTTTGGGAAAAAAAAAAAAACAACCAAACAAACAAAAGCAAAACAAAAACGCCAGGTAGTACCAGATGCATCCAATAATTTAAGGAAAAGATGAAATCTCTTCCTGAAACTTGCTATTTGCAACCTCATGGGATGTATTTTTTCACTCTTGCAACCATACACAGTATTTTGAACAAGGTTATTTAAAGGTGTAGTTAAAACCCCAGTTACACAGGAGTGGGATAAACCAGTATTGCTTTGGAGTTTGCATGTCAGCCAGTTACCTTAAGTACATTAATCACACAGAATCACAGAAACATTCAGGATGGAAAAGACCCCCAGGATCACCAAGTCCAATTGATAACCCTACTCTACAAGGTTTGCCTGCAGCCAGTTCTCAGCCTGTCCAGGTCATGTTGGATGCAGCACAGCCTGAGGGGTGTCAGCCAACCCCCCCCAGTTTTGTATCATCAGAACTTGCTGAGGGGACTCTCAATGCCCTCATCCAGGTCATTGATAAAGATATTGAACAAAACTGGACCCAGTACTGATCCCTGGGGGGACACCACTGGCCACAGGCCTCCCAGTTGACACTGTGCCATTGATGACAACCCCCTGAGCTCTGATCTTAAGCCAGTTTGCAATGCACCTCACTGACCAGCTGTCAATGCTGCATTTCCTAAGCTTTTCTATGAGGATGTTATGAGAGATAGACAAAAGCTTTACTGAAGTCAAGATATGACATCCACTGCTCTGCCCTCATCTACCCACTTGGTCATAGTTTCATAGAAGGGTATCAGATTAGTCAGGCAGGATCTCCCCTTGGTAAATCCATGTTGGCAACTCCTGATAACCTTCTTGTCTTCCATAGAGATGGCCTCCAGGATGAGCTGCTCCATCATCTTTCCAGGGATGGAGGTGAGGCTGAATTGGTCTGTAGTTGCCTGGGTCCTCCTTCTTGCCTTTTTTGAAGACTGGAGTGACATTTGCTTTCTTCCAGTCATCAGGCACCTCTCCTGTTCTCCATGACTTTTCAGAGATGATGGAGAGAGGTTCAGCAACAGTGTCAGCAGCTCTCTCAGCACCCCATCGAGGCCCATGGATTTGTGTGTCTCGAGATGGTATAAAAGATCTCTAGTCTGGTCCTGACTGACCAGTGGAGTGTCCACATCCCTCCAGTTCTGCTCCCTTGCTTCTAGAGACTGAGGTTCCTGAGGGCTGGTCTTACTTGCTTGGGAGCCTACTTCAGCTAGCCATGGACATATGAACGTTTATTATCTTCACTAACATGTCTTGATGTTAAGAAAATATATTTGGCCAGCATGACAATTTCCCATAAAAAAATAACATTTTTACATCAACAGTGAGTGTTGGCTAGGTGACAGTTGCCTACCAAAATTTGCCTTTGCTGAAAGCTCCATACTGTGAAATTCAGCAATTTGAAGCCCAGCAGGAATTTGGTGGTGGGTAAGAAATGAAGCAGGCCAATTGAATTCTCTTGACAATGCTGCCAAGTGTCTAGGACTACACTAATCACACTGTTAAAGAGATGCTCCATTATTTCATCACTAGATGGAATATAATAGCCCAAAACCCAAAAATATCCCCAGGTAACTGAAACAAATTCGGCTCAGGAAGGAACAGACCTTGCCATTTCCAGTGTGTCTCTATTACCTATGTTTTGCTTTGCGAATTTATTTTATAGAAACACTCATGGCTGTGCAGACTTTTCTGTGTTTTGTCCTCTGACACAATTTTGTTCACTGGTATACACCATGTACATTTTATTTTACCCAAAGCTATGGCTATACTAAGTGGAAAAGACATCATGTCAAATCACCGATTTTACTGATGAATTAGTTAAGGTTTGTGCAATGCTGTGAACAAACCATGCTGTAAAGGTGCTAAGCATTTTTGGGGTTTTATGGCCATTCTTGTAACTCTAAACAATAATATTTTGGCTTCATGTGGAGGCTGCATATGCTGCTACAAATTTGGTGTGATTCCATCAGTTTATCTTGAGAAAATCAGAAAAATGCATTCTCCACATTTTAGGCTTTCATACATAATGCCCATGAATGTCACGGCCTCTGCATGCCTAAGGCCACATCTGTCAAAGGCAGACCCATTTTTAGCAGAGCATGCTAGCACATATACTGCAGGGGTGAGTCCGTGTGAGATCTCTGTGAGAAGAAATGAACTGAGATTGAGAAAAAAAAGAGTCAATATTTTTATTTTCCTCCCCAAATACCTCCTTAGATTCAATTAGTAAAAAAAGCTTACACTCACATATGACTTATAAACTAATAACTTATGGGAAATACGTATTAGGTAGACATACAAAACATGACATGAATGTTGAAATTTGTATCTTTAAGAGAAAACCTAGGTGCTCAAGCATGTAACCTTTACAAGCATAAATAAATCTTGTGTGAATATACCCTATAAGCTTTTACTTATACTGCTGTAAATCTAAAGTAACTCCTCTGACCTTAATAGCTTTACTCAAGATGTACCCCTTGTACAGATGAGATTAGAATTTGGCCTTTTAACCTCAATTAAACTCTGTGGGTAAGTCACATCATACCATGAAAGCCAGGATGGCTGGATCAGGTCCTCTGCGTCAAACAGCATCACCAGGGAAACGTTTAGACAGTGATTTTCAGAGGAATGTTTAGATCTATAATTGGGCTTAGTTAAGTCAGTACCAGTCTTAATTATTTACCAGTAGTGTCCCTGGACAGAATACTGAATGCAGAGTAACTCTGGGAGTATAGTTCTCAGAGTCTGTTTAGTTAGGGGGAAAAACATGGCTGTTTTCTTCTGATCTACCCTATCACTTCTGCTCCAACAATATTCTTCTAGTCTCTAAAACACATGTTGGAATACAGAACAAGCTTAAAGGCAATGCTCTGTCTCTGAGGCCTTCCTCAGGCTGAAGAAGAAATAGAAAAACGTTAGTTTTCAGATTATGGCCTGAAGACCCAACAGTCAAAACATCACCTTTAACTCAGCTTCTATTTTTTGCTTATAATTTGCTCTTCCTCCATTTCCCAGCTTTCACACCACTGCCACACTCTCACTACTTTCACTTATCCTATTTTTATGAGGTGTCAGGTTCTTTCTTGCTAAGGAATCTCACAGTGATCCTGATCAGGCAATCGATTTTTTAGCAGATCCTCCTATTAGAGTCAGTGGGGAGTTCTAGTTAAAAATCAATGGCACAATCTGGCCCAAAACGACTGAGTCTTTTAGAAAAGCAAGAAATGAACAAAACCTTAATGCAAAATAGGGTGTCTGTGAGTTCCTAAAAGTGGAACACTAAAGTATAGACATTGTCTTTGTTTTTTTGACTTCTTTCCACTTAAATAGGCAAAAAGAATCAGAATTTAAGAAAAATAATCTGAATTTAAATGGATTGAGAAACAGAAAAACAAAATAAACTAATGTCAGTTATGCACTGTGAGGTTTTTTGCCACAGACCTTTCTACACATTTCCTTCTCAGTAAGAAAATGCAATTATCAAGAAATATTCTTCTTTTTTATTGTTGTTATTTTAGAGGTATAATTTACATTCCTAAATGATCATAAAATATAATTACTAAGTGCTCATAAAACATACTTCTCATTTCAAACTCTGGCACCACTGCCACACTGAAAAGATCACATTTACTGGCACTTACATTTGTATTGCATATTTCAGTATCTTTCTATTAACTACCATAAAAATACTTTTTTGCTTGTAGCACTGTTTTGGGTTTTGTTTAAAATAGTTGATTAGATTTATATGTTGATTTTGGTATGTTGCAGTTTAATAGTTAAGATTGCTTTTAAAATTATAACAACTGTTGATATTTGTGAAAGTTACAACACTTACAGCAATGTAACTAAGAACTCCTCCCCCCACCCCCCATTATTAGATTAAATACAATGAAAGAAACATCAGAATACTTAAACCTCTGCTTTAAAAAGAAATTAATTTGAAAATTTACGTTTGGTAGAAGATGTGTTCAGAAGCAATACCTTTTAATTTCTAAGCTGGACCATTGAAATTTTGAAATTTCCCCTGTTCTTGACACTGAGGGGAAAAACCCAAACATTTCGTCTACACTAGTCACTGAACTTGATTTTATTTCTATTGTCCAAACTGATAAAAGTGATGTGTGAAGTAGATAGGCAAGCTGGGGAACTGAAAAACAGTGGGGAAAATGGCTCTTAGCTTTTTGTTTGACCAAAGCAAGAACAAAATCAAAGAAAGAAATTAAGTCTGAAGTCCCATTTTATAATTATCTCTAGATGAAGATAAAATTTTCTTAGGTTTAGCCTTTATGATATTGTAAGTTAGGTAAAGCTAGTTATGCTAGCTGGCATGCACAATTATAATTCAAATTTTTTGCAATTTTCAACTTCTGTTGATTTCTTTCTTCCATTTAAAGCCATTCCTGAGTCTTTTCTCTGTGAGGAACAAGGGTAGCTTCTGCTCCCTAGAACACAAATGCAACTGTAAAATAATCTAAGTTCTAAAATGTAATACAAAAAAGTCAGTTTCCCATGATTTCTTATTTTAAAATCTAATTGCACCATCATATTCCCATAGGTAAATTTTGCATCGTGTTTCCTTAAAAGGTTTTTAGTTCTGTTGTTAGGTTTGTTGTTTATTTTCTTTCATGCACCAAGTCTGTTTTCCAGTGTACAAGCATTTTCAGCTATGAAACTCCAATGCTGTGACTGGAACATGATTAGACAGGGCAAGATATTGTACTATGTATATATGTCAGAAAAGGAATCTTTCCTTCAACACTGAGGAAGCAATATGAGAACACTGAGAGATATAATTCAGTAACAATAAACACAAACATTTTATTTGTAGTTGTTCGGTTTTGTTGTTTGTTGTTGTTGTTTTTCAGAAAAGAAAATCAAAACATTTCAACAAACATGAAAATCTTAACTAGTGGGTTGTTTTTTTTCCATCAATTTCTTCTCAAACACCTTCCATTCCTATGTTCTGTTGGCCTAATGCAACAAAGGCACAGCAGAAGCCCTCTGTGAAGCAAGAATCTCTCAGTAACAGGCAGGCTAGACTCACACATAGCAAATATCCAGTACACCCTGTCAGGCTGTGCAGCCATCCAACGTGACCTGGACAGGCTGAGAGCTGGGTACAGGCAAACCTCATGGAGTTTAATAAAGACAAGTGCAAGGTCCTGCATCTGGGGAGAAATAACAACAGGCACCAGGACAGGTTAGAGGCTGCCCTGCTGGAGAGCAGCTCCACAGAGAAAGACCTTGGAGTGCTGGTGGGCAGCAAGTTCTCCATGGAACAACAATGTGCTCTGGTGGCCAAGAGAGCAAATGGGATCCTGGGATGTATCAAGAGGGGTGTGTCCAGCAGGTTTAGGGAAGTTCTACCTCTCTACTCTGCCCTGCTGAGACCACACCTGGAATACTGTGTCCAGTTTGGGGCTCCCCAGTTCAAGGGAGAGAATCCAATGTAGAGCCACGAGGATGCTTAGGGGACTTGAGCATCTCCCCTGTGAAGAGAGACTGAGAGCCCTGGGGCTGTTTAGTCTGGAGAAGAGAAGACTGAGAGGGGATCTGATCAATGTCTATAAATATGTGAGGGGTGGGTGTCAAGTGGAGGGGGCCAGGCTCTTTTGGGTGGTTCACAGTGATAAGACAAGGAACAATAAATTCATACTAGAACATAGAAGTTTTCACCTCAACATGAGGAGAAACTTCTTTACAGTGAGCGTGACAGAGCACTGGAACAGGCTGCCCAGGGGGTTGTGGAGTCTCCTTCTCTGGAGACATTCAAAACCCCCCTGGATGCATTCCTGTGCAGACTACCCTAAGTGATCCTCCTCTGGCCAGGGGGTTGGACCTGATGATTTCTTGAGGTCCCTTCCAACATCTGATATACTGTGATACTCTGATACTCTGATGTGTACTGATACCCTACAGCTCAAAATCTAGGTTCTGTGCTTCATTCAGGAAGTGTTGCAAGAGTTTAGACATCCACCCAGCACATTTCAGTCTTGGAGAAAAGAAAAGCCACCACATCTCTCACAAGTAATCTACCAACAAGCAAAAATAACCAAAAGCTAATCAGATACAAATCTTGCCATTTTATTCAGACACCAAAGCCAAAAGTAAAATAACAACCACAAACTGCAATTTTTGGGGGGTACTTTCATATTATGTGCACTAAATTAAAGCTTAAGAGTATTTCCTTCTTACTCAGGCAAGGGTTTTCCTACTGAGCAATAACTGTTATCTCCTGATATGTTATATACTGTTATGTTTAGGATAGAGGGTTGAGCACCAGGAAAGGAAGAGGAATTATAAAGTCTATTTGGTTGTACAGCAACTCTGCTCTCAGCCTCCATGGGGAGTGCAGCAGATAATCTCTCTTGGATTGACAGCAGATTTGACTATCCAGTAACAGTTCATGGATTGGCCACCATATCGTATTTGCTCATAGAATCATGAAATCATAGAATTACAGAAGTGTTTTGGTTATAAGAGGCCATTTCCTCTCATTCTGTCACTTGATACTAGAGGGAATAGACCAATATCCACCTCACTACAACCTCCTTTCAGGTTGGCAACCAGGTGGTCTCTCCACAACCTGCTTTTCTCCAGGCTGAACAACCTCCTGCTGCCTCAGAGCCTGTTCTCACAAGACTTCTTCTGTAGACCCTTCACCAGCTTTTTTTGCCCTTCTCTGGAAGTGCTCCAGCACCTCAATAACCTTGCAGTGAGAGGCCCATAATTGAACACAGCATCTAAGTGTGGCCTTGCCAGTGCTAAGTACAGGGGGACAGTCACTTCCTTACTCCCCCTGGCCACACCATTCCTGAGCCAGGTCAGGATACTATTGGCCTTCTTGGCCACCTGAGCACACTAGTGGCTCATATTCAGCTAGCCATTGACAAACACCCCAGGTCCTTTTCTGCCAGGCAGATTTCCAACTCATATTCATATAAATCTGTGCAAAGTGCCCCATAACAAGAAGAAGATTTTCTTATGGGAAGTAGAATCCTATCCCAGCTCCTCTGCTGGCAGTCACCTAAAAAAAAAAAACCAACCCAGAAAATCTCCCACCCTTCTATTTTGCTGATCTTTTCCACTGGTTTTGTGGTTAACATTTGCCTTGGTTATATTAAAGCTCAGAAAAGAATAGTCAGGTTTCATATGTAGCTTGTTCTGTCAGAAATTTCTGATGTCTTACACACTACATTTCACTGATTGCTAGATTTGGGTCAGAAAGAAAAATTTCCTTAAGGGCACATTGGTCTCCATCTTGAGATTTTACTGTATTGTTCTTTCCCCTGCTTTTGAGAAAGACATTGAAGGCCTTTGAGCTGCTGAGTGTCTACTACAAAGTGTTGAACACTCTCAGCTTCCATTAAAATTAAAGTGAGCATTATCACAGAAGGCACTTAGCTTTTTGCAGGGTTGTATCTTTGCTGGGTCCTGCAGAATGAAAAAAAAAAATCACCCAACCAAAGCACAAACATTTGAAGAACTTCAATATCTACCCAACCTATGTACACCATGTAGGTTGGGTTCTTTTCCCTTTATTACAGATTTGTCTTAAAAAAAAATATACAGAGAGAAGGAACCATTATAACTATATATGAAGTATTTCACCTTACATAATTAAAGAATTTGCTTACTAAGATGTCAAATCCCCAGATGAGCCCATCAGGATTGAACTAGAACACAACAAAATGGGACTGGCATCAAACTGTCAAACTTAGGAATGAGGTAGTCTTATTGCCCATGAGTGATTCCTTCCTCAAGAAAAGTTCTCACATGATTCTTGTTTTGAAGCTGAATCTCCTGTATGAACTTGATGTAAGAGTTCTAACTACACAGCCTTTGTAGGAAGGTCTGCTGAGTGCTGTGCTTGACCCCAGTGGCAGGGGGAATCAGCACTTATTTGGTTTGATATTTTGCTTAAGTATTCCCCCTTATGCTGAAATCCAGTTTCAGTTCTGATCCTTACAGAAAGGATGATCATACAAGTTTATATTCCTGAAAATCACCACTGTACACGTGAAGTACAAAACCCTTTTCCCAACTGTCTGGAAGTGAGGTGCACTTTGCAAAAACCTTTGGATTAAGAGTTGTCCTAGCCTGCTCCAATAAATTTGCTGAAATTCTCCAGAAAAATTATGCTCTGTAGCTTTATTTCATTTATTTGTCATGTTTTGCTAAAATAAATGCTATCAGGGCTTTCCAAAAGCTGATGGACTTTCCAAGAATTATTGCAGATAAATATTTGGATGCAATTTTATCTTTTACTAAATCAGTATCTAGAGGACAGTGCACTGTCTTCTAAATGAATATTCATCTAATACCTCTTGATGTTATTCAGAAGATTTCCAAACTTACAAAATGCTACTGTGGAAAGAATATTGGCATAAGATGTCTTGAGGAGTTTTAAAAATACTTTTTATTAGATGAGCCACTCACTGACACAAATTTGTCTGTCATAAGCATTAGTTTATTTGAAACTTACTGAAGATGATCTACTTAATTATCAGTCAACCACCAATTCAAATCAGGAGCTTTGCTTTCCATAAATGCTTATCTACTAAGCAGCCCTTAAGCTGAAGAACACTGACCCAGTGGCTTTCTTAGTTTACAGTGCTAGGCAACTGTCCCTCTTATACCAAAATTTCAGGACCACAAGAATGAATATTTAGTCCTTTATAATTCTGTTAAGGAATGTCTTGAAACATTGCATAAGTCAACTCTTAATTTGAAAGTCAAAGATGCCTCTTCTTAAAAGATGGCTCTGTAATTGAAATCAGATACTTCTCAAAACAAGCAAAAAGTCTGTGTGTAATTGACTAAAATTTCTTTTCCTTTCCCAGTTACCTTGTTTTCAGCTCCTTTACTCTTTCCAATGTCATCATGCTACTGTCAGCTGAGATGAAAAAAAAAATCAGTTGCATATACTCAGAAGAATAAAACACATCACTTCAGAGTAAGGTCTAGACTGGTCCCTAAGCAGTGCTGAGTATGCTCTTGGTCAATCTACACTTTCAGGTTATGTCTAAACAGACAGATTCTTGGCAAAATAAGCATACCAGAAGTTCACTACTTAAAGCATACTCAACAGCTTCATTCAGAAAGGATACTGAACATCAGTTCCTCCGTTAAATATCTCTGTATAAATAAGCTTAAAGATAGATAACTGCAGTACCAACTCAAACTCATAGCAGCAGGTAAATTTCCCAGTGAAAATATGAGCATTTAGTTTTTTCTTGGACACTAGAACTTTTGAATTAAAAAAAGAATCATTTTAAAGAAAAACTATTTTCTCAGGGCTTCTTTAAATATAGAAAACAAATTTATATATATATTTATATCATATATATGTCTTTATATACATATCATTCTGGTGGGGTAAGGTCCTCTCTCAAGTTGTCATGAAAGACAGTGTTTACATAGTTGAGAAATTTCCCTGCATTTTACCAAAAACAATTACAAAATATAAAAAGCAGTTAATCTCACAGTCAAAAGTGTCTTATTTTACAATTACTTAATAGAAATTTATGAAAGATTTGATATGTGAAATGTTCTATCACCCTGTACATGGTATATATAAACATAGACACATAAATATATACATACATGTGCTATCTGTTATGATAAAGGTGCTGTATTACTTGGATTGTCTTTGGAAATAAAGATAGGAAATTTGATTCATTTTCATCCAAGATCAACAGACTGGAATGTTTCAAGTTCTTTCCATTTTAGGATACTCCATAATTTTGTATTTTGTTCAGTTACTACTTGAAATTTACATCTTATGGAATATTTCAAATATTTCAAACCATAAACAGGTGAATTTTAAAAGAGAGTAGAATTTGTCTATTTTAACTGGTTATGGTAGAATTAATGTTATTTACTTCAACAGGTTTTCTTCATTTGCAAAATAAAACACTAAACAAACAAACAAAAAAATACCCCAATACCCTTGATTATTTATTTTGTGAAATACTGATTAAAGTATAGCAAATCCTTCTGTAATCTTCCTCAAACCTACTGCACAGAAAGGCTCATTATTAATTTATGCACACATTTTATACCTAATTCAAAGGGAGATAATGTGGAAAAAAACGGAAACCATGTCATTTTGTTACATTTATTCCAGAAAAGGGAAAAGATATCTCTTTACTTACTAATTAAGTTTCAGATCTTAGCAGACCTTTTAGAGCAGCAGTTTCAGAACTCTGCAAGCTTTTCTGCAATAAATCCATTTCTATCCACATTCACAGTATATTAAATACAATATTGTCTGGAATTTTGACCTGTATCTATGAAAAATAACTCTCACAAAATACATAGCAGAATGAGCTTTCGTGGCACAATTAACAACAAAGTTGGTTTCTTATCATAAATTGCAATGCAGAGATGCTCAGTTATGGAATAAAGTTTATTCTGGCCTTTGCAATGCTTTGCATTCCAATTGACTGAAGAGGTTCTGATGTTCTTCATCACTGCACAGTTGTTTCTCTTTCAGTGTATACCCTACAAATTCATTCCTGCTGTTTCGCAGAAAGTTAGGTAGCTATGTGGTTATCTTCTGATCATCTCACTTCTACCATCACCTACCATACTTCTTGTTAAACTGGCTCTGGAAAGTGAACTTTTCAACCTGTCAGCCTCAGCTTATCACTTATTTAAATTCTGAAAATATGTATGAAGGAGGAATACTTTTGTTCTTGTTGCAATGAAAAGAAGACAAAAAAAAATGGGGAAGAAAAAAATGTAAGGTGTTCTATTCTGATGGCAATTCATGGCCAAATCGTGGCGATTGTGAAGTAATTCTCAGTAATTCTCTTAACCATTACTAGAGACGACCAAAGTCAAAAGACCAGAACATACTCTGGTTTGTAAAAGCTGAATTCTAGCACTGATGCCCTCGATGCAGCATGCTCTTTTCCTTCACTGGCTTACCCTCAAGGACAGCAAAGATCTCATTCCAAGAGCAGAAGCTATGTATTTGCTCTCTGTGTTTACTTCTGATTGCAAAATCCTCCTCTGCACTGATAAGTAGGAAAAGACACCAAGCATGGAAAAAATGTCTAAGAAGGAAGAAACAAGGAGACGTGGAATGGAAAGGAATTGTGAGGCACAGATACTGTAAAGAAGGCTCTACCCACACCTGCACCAACACAGAATCACAGAAAACACCCAGTTGGAAGAGACCTCAAACATCATCCAGTCCAACCTTCGACCCAGCAGTGAAGGGTCAGTACTAAACCATGTCCCTAAGTGCCAGGTCCACATGCTGCTTTAACACCTCCAGGGATAGTGACTCCACCACTGCCCTGGGCAGACCTTTCCAGGGCTTGATAACCCTCTCTGTGAAGAAGTAAGCAGAATCTAATCCATGCCAACATCCAGACAGGGTCATGAAACTCAGCATGGCAGTATGAAAGCAAACAAGGCCATATGAGAAAACACACAGCCAGCACACCCAAGATTAGACCCAGGTCTCCTTGGTGCATATCTGGACCCTAAAAACAAAAAGCCACACTCCTTCATTGTCCCTCCTTGTCCACCCCACTGAGCTTTCACATTCTCACAGTCTCACTGAACTCATAGTTGATATCTCTGACCACATTCCTAAAACTCCTTATATAAGACAGAAAATGGCACTTTAAAAATAAACAACCTTCCCACATCAACTTTCAATGGAATTAAAAATTCTTTCCAAAGGTTCTTCAAATGGAGTTAAGGTTAACAGTTCATATCCCTTTTTCCTTTTCTTTTGTATTTTTTAATTTTTAATATTTTTGAACATTGACATTTTTTTTCTCTAATTTAGCAAACAATGACTCCAAGAAATACTACACTGGGGTAAACTTTATGTAGTTAATCTATATAGTCAGTAGTCTGTATATATTACATACAGATATTTCTGTATACATGTACATATATATGTAACTATGAACTGTGCACAGCACAGACACATGCCAGTAAGGAATCCAGAACAACTCAAAGACATCAAATCAGCTCTTAGGTCATGCTGTAAAAGCCCTTGAGTTTGGCACACTGGACAATATTCCTCTTACAGAGCCAGCAAGCTGAATGCTCATGCCATGTTCAAACTGAAGCTTAAGGATGACACAAGGACAGGTGCCTCTATAGTTAACTTGACCTGGTATTCTGCCAATATCTGTTCAGAGACAATAATTCATAAATTATTTGAGACTTAACCATTTTACCTTCCTATAGACATTTATAAAGAGATGTTGGTCTTGCACGAACGTAAGCATCGCTCTTTGACTTCAATGAAAAGATGCTTCAAGGGTCTTTAAAGAAGAATGCAGATTGTCTAGAACATGGACACTAAAAAATACATGTTTTTAACCACTGCATTTATAAACATGTGATATGTTGCTATAGGCCATAATAGAATACGTAATATTCTATATTTGTACTTCACTAGTTCACAGGAATAATTCAGATACTGTGTTATGGGAAACAGTAAAAAAGGCAAAGGCAGTACGTATCTATGTCACATAAATGGAAAGAATGTGCCTATATCTAATATAATTATACCTTTGGGATCTACAGCATAAGGCTGTGCATCTTAAACCAACCATTTTCATTTCTGATTTTTCAGGTTATATTTCAAGCCAATGTTTGTATTTCTATTACTCCCATGATGGTAGGCAGGCAGCAAACGCTGTCACGATAGGTCTCTATCACATCTGCTTCTCAAAAAGAGTGTGCAGATGAGCTATCCAGATTTCTCTTTGGAAAATATTTTAACTCTGGCCAAAAGAATCAGCTGGAATCAAATGACCATATAATGATAAAAAGTTACGGATGGAAAAAAAGATCTAAGAGCTCATCTAGTCAATCCTCTTTAGTACACAGGACTGTAATCTGCAATGAGTTCTCTGGAGTATTCTCAGTTCTGAGTTTAAATTGCTTAAGCAGTAGAGTCTCACCATTTTCCCCTTTGAATCTATCCCACCATCCACCTCTCAACATCTGGAAAAATTCCACATAGAATTTTTTTTTTTCAGATATTCAGACAGCCATCTCTTACGTTCAGCTTCTTCTCATTTACTTTTCATAGGTGCACATATCACCATGTCAGCACTGCTCTAATACCACATTCTACTTTGGGTTATATTGACCAGGTTTTGGTCAATATTAGAGAAAACTCTGGATACATACAAAGAATGACAATTTGACACCATGCAAGCCTTTGGCAGCTGGGGCTACTTCCTCCACGCATTTGTTTTTGATTGTCAGTGAGCTCATTCACTTCTCTCAAGCTTTCCTCCCAAATCATCCTGTTTTCCATCACTTTTAACAGGTTTTCTTTATTTCCCTCTAAGTCTTATCAGTTTGACTCATTATAGGTTTTTTTTAATGGTATAATGTGTTGTAGGTAGTCTAATGATGCCATGTGAAAACTATGGGTTCCCAACATGATATTTTTTAAATATTTGGCATAAAATACATCACTGCTCCTTCTTTTTTTTTTTCACTGTATTTTTTTTAATTATGTTTTAACCTTGCAATCAATTTGTTGTCTCTATTACTCCTAGGTATGTTCTTTTTATTTAGTATCCCATTTCCACTGAATATTTATTTGTGTGTTGGATATATTTTTCAATGGGGTATTCATTCCCTTATTTTTTTCCATGTTAAATCCTATATTATTATTTCCAGGCAATACTTCAAACCTAACCTGATTAGTCTTATTCTTCCTATTTTCCCACAGCATTATAGCATCTCCAAAGACAGTAACTTCAGTTGTTTCACTCACACTCTCCAAAGCATTAGTAAATAAGTACATTCAGATCATAAATTCAGTGTTCACAGTTCTAGATAATAAATGTCCTTAAAATTACTGAAGTGTGTGGATTTATTTAAAAATTTTGGAAGGGGTGGGAGGGTGGAAAGTACTTTTCAAAAAAAATATTAGAACTTTAAAATTTTGTATTCCTTTGTTCCTTTTTAAGAGAGCTCATCATTATATACCTGAGAATACAAACATCCTGTGGTATTTACCATTCTTGTGGCTAGTTAAGGACAGGATTGGGATTCACCTGAGAGAACAAAACCATAGGGATGAAAACACCGAAAGAAGAGGTCAAAATCCAGTTTGAAACTCAAAATAGATTCTCCATTAGTGGTAAATGCTAATTTCATGTATGACACACCCAACCCACAACCTCTGTTTATTTTAGCAGCTCTCACTTATAGGAGCTGTTTCACTTAAAAGACAGCACAAGAAAGTGATAACTACCTGAAAAGCAGGGACCTTACAGGATTGGGCTTAATACATTTATACAATGTATTTTAATCTGGCAGGTATTTTGGCCTATGTTCCTACAGCCCCTGCTTGTGAAAAGACTCATTAAATACTCATTTTTTCCTAAGGTGAGGGTGTAATAGTGTTTAAATTAAGAAATTAAACATTTGCATTAAATACAGCCATGTTTATTGTGTATACAGCAGGAGAATGTGTCTGCATGCTGTACATTAGCAAAATGTGCTCAAACGGCTGACTTTCGTTTACATTAGCTGGCATATCTTCTTTCTTTTTTTTTTTTTCTTCCTGCCTTCTGTGATATTATATTTGTTTCACAGCAAAATGTTTCAAAATTGTATACTTCCAACATGACAAGAATATTTAATTTCAGGAGTGTATCCCATTTAGGTTTGCAACAGACTATTTCGCTAGGAGAATTTACATGTTTCAGCATTACCTATCAACAGTGTTTAGAATAGGAGTGGGATCTTTCAAACGCATCATTTACAAGTCACCACTTGACATTAAATGCAACTGTACATTCAAGAAGACTGTAATAATAGCCTTTAATTAAACTGGGGACTGTTAGAGGGTTTCTGTTGCCCTTTGAAGTTCTTAATTATTAGTTGAATCCAGCCTTTTTATTGCGCACTTAAGGTTAAATTAAATAATTTAAATGTACCTCCAAGAGAAATATAAAGTCTTTACGTGTTTTAATTAAATTTCTTCATTTCAAGGCTTTAAAAAAAAAATAACTTATGTTTTGATTTCCTTGTGTTGGCACGATAGAAAGCTATGTACATTAAACAACAACCAAAAAAAATCAGTAGGGTTTTATGGGAATAATTGCTAAGCATGACGCATGTAAATGAGCTATTTTCTATGCATGGCTGGCAAAAGTGCTAATTAAATAGTTGGTATTCAAGGCTATGCTCGTTCATTGTTTAGTGACATACAAATCCAGCGATGCGTGCCAGCAGACATTTTAAGTTGAATGTTTTCTCCTCTGCGCTCTTTGTCATGAAATGGTGGCACCATGATGAGAACACTAGTGTAAGCAAAACACTGAAATATGCTTTAATAATGTTTTAACCATGTAGTGACACTACTCTGTTTTTCTAATGAATTTTTCTTTCTTCTTACAAGGATGTTCGGAGTTATGGCTGATGCATATTAAATCATGTACATGAGTCATTTTCTCTCTAAATTTGCATAAAATGGCTAAATGATAATGCACCAATGGGGCTTACTATATATGGTACAGTAAATATGCTCTTGCAGGTTCTCTGCAATCAATCTCCTGAACTTCATTAGCAGCCAGATAAAGGTCTGTTCTGAAAAGGCAAAAGAAAAACTATCATGTCTACACCGCGAACTTATGATGCCGATGACGATTTCTACACGATGATTAGAACCCTGTCTAGAATTAGACTTTACACCAGACTGAACAGAGAGTTCCTTGGCAAGTGCAGGTAAGTAGTGCCCCGCAAGGCAGCCTAATGCTGCTAATAACCACCAGGCAGCTCATTGAGACTTCTGAAACTTAGCATTGAATGCTTGGTTTAAAATCCATGTAGCCCAGGATCCTAATTTTGCAATGTTTGATCTATCTTTAATGCTCCCTCCTACTTCTGTAGCCACCAAGAACTTGCCAGCTCCTCACTGTTTCTCAGTGTAACTTAAAAATGCTGTTCTTCTCTTATGGTTATGCATACTTACTTTCCACTCATATTAGCTGTTCCCTTCTTGTCTTCCTGCTAATAGAAATTACATACATTGGCCAACACACATTTGAACTGATAGCACAGGCACAGTAATAGTGAAGTCACTGTTGCCATATTATTAATTCGAACAAAAACCTTACGTTTAATGACAGAAACTGTTCTCTTTCTCTTTTTTTTTTTTCTTTTTGACACCTGAACAACTTTATATCTGGTGAAAAAAAGTGCTGTTTAAAAATAAATGTATGCTTTGCCCTACAGTTATTTTGAATTAGTCTTGATAAATAATTAAGTAATGCATAATATATTATTTAGATGCAATGGTCTTAAGAATTTGAGTGGTATTTCAACTACAATTATAGTACTTTATTTAACAGTGAAAAATTTACATAATCACACTTCAGTGGACTGGAGAGATATCAGAAGGACACCCAGGAATATGCATAATGACTATGGGCACTAGATTAAGTTAACAAAGTAGTGATGTGCAAGACATTATAATATCTAAAATAGCTACAT
This sequence comes from Indicator indicator, assembly GCF_027791375.1. Lineage (NCBI taxonomy): Eukaryota > Metazoa > Chordata > Aves > Piciformes > Indicatoridae > Indicator > Indicator indicator. Next base: position 3,073,936 of record NC_072053.1, on the reverse strand, counting down.
TTGATGAATCATTTTTAAATGAGGGTAGCTAAACATTTCCTCTTTTCAGTTTTATTCTAAGAAAAAATACATGTTTTAAACATAGAATAGGAATTAGACCATTTTATAGGAACTAAAATATTGTACTACTAGCACAGGGTGGGGGGGTAAGAATAGCATTTACTATAAAATCCTGGAGTCTTCTTCAGTTACCAGAGGAAACATGGACTTTATTACAATGTCATAAATTGGTTACTTGGCTTTGTGTAGTTATTTTATGCTATCAAATTGGTCACCAGTGGTAAAGGACAATGCAGAGAAGAAATGGAATTGTTCTGTCTTGCCAGTGCAGACAGACTGGTAACAGAGTTCACTCCCTCCTGGTAACTGTGTAATATTATAGGTCTTCCCTCATCCCATGGATATGATGGAGCACAGCCAACTCACTTCACAATGATGCACATGCAGATACAGATCATGGGTTTTCTGGATGCATAGTTACATGCACAGACAAACAGGCATGCAAGTTTGCAGGTGTCAGTTGTGTCCATGTACTTCTAATGTAAAGAAAGGATCTATGTAGCTGCCTTTTGAGAATTATGGGAATTTAGAGGAAGACATAAAATCAATATTTGTATTATTTCCCAACAGTATATATATGCCCACTGGAAACATGCTGGTACCCCATGAAATCCTTGGTACCCAGCTGAAGAGTAACCTGTATCGTGTGTGCTTATACCAATTAGAGCCACAAAGACGGAGGTTTTAATGGTTTGGTTCAAAACAATATTTTAATACAGAAAAATAAGTGGAGAATTAGTTTTGGCTCTGTTTCAGCCCACACCAAACCCCAGGTTACACTTTCCTGTGCACCTACGAGCCAGCTCTGAGATTCTACAACAGCAAATGGTTGCTACAACAGCAAATGGTTTCTACAACAGAGAACAGCTAGAGAGAATCATTCATACTTTATACAAAAGACGGCTAATTTTACTTTTTTTTGGCGTACCACAACTGCTGCTGAGTTAGTCAGGTGAGAAGAAATTGCATATATGCAATCCCATCCTCACTGTGCAGGTTTTCTGTTAGTGACTCCAGCCTTCTCATACAAGGTTATTGTGTGTTAGAGTCCAATTACATCAAACTATCACAGTTATTCTCATGATAATGATATTATTTTATAATACCCCAAACTCTTGTTTCCTAAAGATAATATTCTACATGACAATGAGAGTGGAGTGGTTCTTATGTTAATGCTCCTTTCAGAGAACTGATGTTATTAGCAGAATAAATGTAATTTACTTGAAAAGACTTCTCCTTATAAAAAAAAATTTAAAAATCAGACTTTAAAATAACAGTTATATGCCCCTTTTCATTGGCACAGAGTTTATTCTGGAATTAAAATGATCCCGTTCAGACCATACAGATCTTTTCACAAAGTGTGAAATGCTGGTCCAAAGAAAGATTGACGAAGCTTTGACCCAAAGCATAGGATGTCAATTTGCCCCAACAAACTCTTCTGAGACTCTGAAGAAGACAAATTACTGACATGTTTCCCATCGTCATTTATTTATGAAGTTCATTTTGGCCCAGCTTCTACTTTCTCCATGCTGATGAACAAACTGGAGGTCAAAAGGTTAAGCAGAAGGTGGTTTCTTGTCACAGTCTCTCATGCATTGGCAATTTCCCTACTTTCTCTGTTACATGTATCTGCTGATCCTGCTCACTGCTGCAACCTTATTCATATGCCACATGGCATTCAATGCTATCGAAGCCATAACAGTTCACAAATCATTAAGAAAATGAAGACCTGAGCTGTTACCACATACTGTGCTTCAGCATAGATATTTAAGCCATTGATGTTTAGAAATAAATGTCTATTCACCCTTTTTCCCAACATGACACATCTCAGATTTCAGTAAGAGTCAAAAGGTCTGGAAAGATTGCAACAAAGCATCTACACCTGCAGGAGCAACATCAGTTTCACCTGATCTCCATGCATCCCATGATTGTTCCTACATAAAAGATGTCTGTATTTAGCATTTTAGTCTAAAACACATCAGAAATATGCTGTTATGGTGTAGCCCAGGCACGAAAATTCTAAATGCAAGTGGTTACAGATACAAAATGTCAAATGGCTGGGGTACTAGAGTCCTTTCCACAACATTACTCCTTTAGTTACAAGGTGCTAGAAGCATCCACACTTGTGACCAAGACACTCAAATCTACAAGGTCCAAAAACAAGCCTATCCTTACAACACCAACATGGAGATGACTGCTTCCCACAGGACACTGTCCCATCCAGACAGAAAATAAGTTAACACGAAACCCAGGCTCATATGGAGGAAAAAAATAAAGAAAATATGATGGTAGTACCCTCCAAAGGGCTTTTCTATGGTCCAGGTGCAGTGCCTGCCAGCAGCACCGTGACACCACTGTGAAGCACAGGGCTGTCACCATGGTGGGTGGGTTGAGCTCCATCTGACAGCACTCCGGATGTTATCATTAGCCCTGCACAGCATGATTGCTCCCTTAATCCTTTCTACAACTTACAAGAAGTTTAAATGTCCATGCATGATGTTATTAACGGGCTTTAGTAAAAAGTTAAGACTCGGGTTTGGGGTTATTTTTCCGTCTTTCGTTTCTGGGGTTTTGTTTTGCTTCTTTTTTGGAAGCCTCTCCGCTCGTATCAGCACACAATCACAGAAGGAGCGGCGGAGCAGTACCGATAATAACTCAATTACTCGGAAACGGAGCTACAAGAGGATGGAATGAGGAAGGGAGAGAGGGAGGGAGGGAGTGGGACAGCTGCTGCAAAAGGCGGCTCCTTATACGGCGGGAACCCTAATTAGCCATAACGGCTAACCACAATTAACAGCCGCAATCCCGCGGTGGGCGGGCGATGAGCCGGGGATGGGCACAAGCCGCTTTACCGGAACGGAGACCTGCGTAGACCCTATCTCTCCTCACCCGCTGCCCGCCCCGCGGCATCCAGCCCACCGCCTCCGGGTCTCCCTGGAGACACCAATCAGCGCTCCGGTCGCCGCGGCGGGGGCGGGACTTCTGTGTCTGCGGCCCAATGGCTGGTTCCCGGCAGGCCCCAGCGTGCGCCATGTCGGCGGGGTTGGGCTGGGTTTGAGCGGCTGCTGACAGCAGCTTAGGGCTAGCGGATGGGGTTGGACCCAGCGGGTCTTGGACTGAGTTTGCTGTGGAGGGCCGTGCACCTTGACAAGGCAGCGAAGAGGTCTGGGGAGCCCACGGGCCCATGCTGGCCTCCCCATTTAATGTCCATGCTGCAGGGCCAAAGCAAAGGCTGTTCCCTGGGGACATCAGGGAAAAAGCCTTTACCCTCAGCCCGCCGAGCCAGTCTACTGTGGTCAATACCTGGGGGAAACGCTCACTACAACCCTGGCAAAACAGGCTGTAATTTTTTTCACATTATTGCTTTCAGGTAATGGACAAGATCCAAATTCATGGAGCCTAATGATAGTTATCGACCTGTTCTGCTTCCAGTCCGATCATACAGAAGCAGGAGAGAGCAGCTGTAAGCCTGCTGTGGCACTTAGAGGAGAAACGTTGTCAGATTTGGCTCATAGCTTAGTGTTTGCTAATTAGGGGGAAAGGTAGCATTTTAAACACCAGTGTTAAAGACACAGACTGAACACCCCATTCTCTTTTCCTTGTGTTATAAAAAAAAATGTCTCTAATCTACAAGTCATGAGACTCAGTCCTACTCCCTGCAAAGCCAATGCAGAAGTTTATCCACGTTAGACTCTGACCCGGGCAGAATCACAGAATGATGGGGGTTGGAAGGGACCTCTAAAGATCATCTGGTCCAACCCTCCTGTTAGAGCAAGATCACACAGAATAAATAACAGAAGGATGTCCAGGTAGGTTTATAAGGCTTGCAGAGGCAGAAACTCCACATCCCCTCTGAGCAGCTCTTCAGTGCTCTGCCACCTTCAAAGTGAAGAATTTTGTCCACACGAGCTTTAACACCACATACCGTGAATATATGCACATAACATGTAGGCATGTATGTTTATAGTTATAGACAAGCAAGACCTTCAGTAAGAGCAAAACGGGTTATTATTGATAGACAACAGCAAAGCCAAAAGGCTCCTTTCTTCTTTCCCATTATGTCCCAGAAATGCCAATTAAAAACACCCTAATTTTTGCCTCATGCACTTGCCATTCAGCTAAAAAATTTGTCAGAGCCTGATATTTTCTTTCTTCTAAGATAAAACTTAGAAGAGGTAGCAGGCACAAACTTGGACATAGGAAGTTTCGTCTAAACAGGACAGCAAACTTCTCCACTTTGGAGGTGATAGAGCACTGAAACAGGCTGTCCAGAGAAGTGGTGGAGCCCCAATCTCTGGGGTAATTCAAAACCTGCCTGGACATCCTGTGCAACCTGCTCTAGGTGAGGCAGAGAGGTTGAACTAGATGATCTCCACAGGTGCCTTCCTACCATGCTGGGATTCTGTGTGATTCTGTGTGAATTAAAATTATGGAGGAGGTAAGGGGTAATTAATATGCCCTCCCCAGGGTCAGCAGTCTGTGGCGTGGTGTTCGTTTTAAAATTTGAAATGGACTTTTTTTCATCATATCTCTGTGGGACAGATATGCACCAACCCACCCCACTTCTGGCCGTAGCCAACAGAAATCAGAAAACAAATTTTAATTCAGGCAGGGAGGGTGGATTCTACCCTAACAGACAGCATGCCCTCAGCTTCTGCACAAAATGAAATATTTCCCAACGTCTGTTTTAGTTGAAGCAGGAGTAATGAATCCACCCTGTGCTAATGCATATTAATGGTGACTTTAGGGAAGGGGGAGATGCACTGATGGCTACAGCCATTCATACAAGCAGCCCTTTCTGGAGGGGTGAAAGCAGTGCACATACACACACCTTCCCCTCCCAAGCCGCCAGGTTTTGTACAGTGGGCAGGGTCCATCTTCTTCTCTACATCCACAGACAGGATTTTAGCACCTGCTCATGCTGCTCTGCCTCTGCTCTGAGCCCACATGGCCTCAGCTGCCCCTCACTCGCCAGTGTTTTCATGAGAAAGTCAGAAAATACCATTTCTGCACCACCAATGACTGCTCAACCACAGCACCGTTCTGCCCACACCACATACCAGTATCCCAAATGTCCGGTGCTGCAGGTGATGGCCCTGCTGAGAGAGGCAGAAGGTGGAGAGGCTGGAGGATTGTGTTATTCAGCACAAGGGCAGCTGCTTGTTGTTTTATGGGTTTATGACAAGAACTGTACAGTGCTTCATGACATATTCTTGATCACTTAGACTGAAAACACAGATATTCTAGTGAAGCATATTCGACTAACTCCTTGCAGTGTCTTTTGAACTGTTTCTTAGCCTGCATCATACACAAGTGGTAAGCAGAGGACTGAACTCCATCTCTCTGATCACAGAAACGACTATCAAGGGCCAGTGGGGAAGGGGGGAGAATAGCAAAAACTCAGAAACCTGGAAACTTTCATTCTGGTACCTGAGTCTACAATGAGATGCCATGATGGATTTTCTCCAGCACCTGGAGAAATACATTTCCCACTGGTTTGCTTATCGGTTTCAGCCGATATTTCTGCTAAACACTGAAAAAGAAATCTTCCCCTAGACTCAGAAGAAGTGGCCCATGTGCTGTGGAGCATGCTCATTAACATTTTATCAGTCCCAGGCTAGAGGGCTGTAGTCGTTGCTGAATATGAGCTTGTCCACACAAGTTTATTTTCTTAATTACATAAGAAGCAATTTGGTAACTTGAACTTCTTAGGAAAAGATTAGCCAGCTCTACCCACTGAACTCCAGTTCCCACAAGAAAATTAAAATGTTTATCCGGCTAAAACAAGTTGTAAATGAACTCTTTTTTTTTTTTTTTTTTTTTTCTTTTTTTCCCCCCTCCCTCTCGGCTACTTTTTGTATTTTGTGCATTGTGGACCCTAGCAATGATATTAGTTCTAGTGTGGGAAAATATTATAATTGAGATCTGGTGAGTTATTTGCAGACTTCAAGTTTTTCTTTGCACTGTGCTGACATTTAGTACAGCCCCGGTGAGGAAAACAATGCTGCCATTCATGGCTCTAGACGTAGATTTCAATCGACTTAAGCGGGCACAATGAAACTTGGTCATTCACTGGTTACCCATATTGTGTTCTCAAATTTTCTCTCAGCAAAAGTATAATGACTCGTTATTGTATGGTCGCATAGACATGGGCTCGGAACAAGAGACACTAGTTTTGTCTGACGGTGTGAGAAAGTCGTGAAGGGATCTTTTCTTCCAGATGGTGTTAAATTCAGCTGCCTTTTTAACATTGGCCTTGCACAGCAATCTGCTGCTCCCTTTTCACACAGATAAACCCAGGTCCCTTCTAGTTAACATGCATGCTCACGCAACCTGCAACTTCTCTCCAACTGTTTTACAAACATGCTGGTATGCTAAATAAACTCGATCTGGCCTCTTCCAGTCCTAAAACTAGTCTTCCAAGAACTACCCCACTAATATTTGTGCCTTTGCCTTTGTCCTGTTACATAAAGGTGTGTACAGTTTTGTTTCGGTTTGGTTTTTTTTTTCACCTACAAATTTTAAGGCAACGGTGCCTAAACAATCAGATAATCCCAGGAAACTACGTTGCTGCCTGAGCCCCTCAATGCATAAACTCTGAGGGCTTTGCTGCCACGTTTCCACACTTTTTTCCCACGTTAGAAGATGTGCAGGACAAAAGGGGTAGAAACGGGGCGCTTTGCCTCTAAAGCAGTGAAGGAGTAACCATAATAATAGTAACGATAGCCAAATGTATTTTATTGATTGGTAGTCATGTGACGTTAATAAAGTACAAAACAATTTAGCACAATGGCCAACACGCCATTATAATGCTGATATTTTTCTAGGGTGTTTTCGCTCGCAAGTTTACATCAAAGACTAAGGACGCAAGCAACAGCTTAAGTTAAATTGACCCCATTCAGCGCCTAAGTAAACAACGGGTTTCTCCAGAAAACAGCTTATTACCTTAATTGATGCTCTTTGAGAAAGGAACCCGCGTACTTTGTCATGTAAATGTTAATTGTGTCAGACAGTGGCTGTAGGTAAATAGCACCCCTGGACGGGCAGTCAATGGGAGGCGTGCGGGCACGCTGCGGTGACAGCTTGGTGGCACAAACACGGTGTCAGATGTAAATATAACAAGGTCCCCTAGCCTGTCACTGCAGCAGTAAAACTTTTGGCACGTGTAGCGCAACGGAAACCCGGGCATTTACTTTAAAAACAAAACAAAACAAACCAAACCTCTCCAAAACAGCCTGGCCGGTTCTGCCAGCAGGGTAAAACCCTCTGATCCAAGCTGGGTGAGGATATTTTTGGAGCTGTGGTAACTTTTGAGGTCAAATTCTTTGGTTTACGTCGAGGGGACACTCTGCCCTGCTGCTGTGTGGCATGGGGGCAAATATTCCCACTGCAAGCCCCGAAAACAACGTTTGACATCAATAGTCCACTTGCAAAGTGAAAGAAATAAAGAAGAAATTACAGAAAACTGAAAAACAGTGCTCAGAGGGTTAGCTCCTTGTGGAACAGAGACCACCGGAGCCCCGCATTCCTTATCTCTGATTTTATTTTAATCTGCCTCTGTTTCCAGCAAGTTATCATACTCCAGTGTGCCTCTGGGAAGATGTTTAGGTCAAGTTCAAAGGAAACAGTTCACTTTCGCCACTAAATCCTCCGCGATTTTACCTCGAGAGGTGCCTGAGCTGCGCTAATTGCAAAGATGAATGGCCCCCCAATTCCCTTTCACTAAAAACACGGGCATGCTCTCCAGGCCGGACCGCCACGCCTGCTCTTCCCTTCTCCCACTGGGCCCATCCTCTCTTCTCCGATTCCACACACCCCACACACCCCCGCCCCCCATCTCCATCATCTTCGGGCAAAGGGTGGAACTTGCTCCTGGAAGAGCGGACAGGCTCCGCGGCCGTGCACCACCTTCCTGGCAGCCCGCGGGTGGGAGATGCTCTCGGAAAAAGGAAAGGGGAGGGGAGAGATGAGGAGAAGAGCACGGTGCCGGCGGCGGATCCAACCCCCCCTCCACTTCCCACTCCCTCCCAGCCCCATCTTCGGCCCCCGCCGCAGCCCCCGGCCCCCGCGGGGCTTGTTCGTCACGGGCTGCCGGGGCACGGCGTTGCCACTTGCCCCGAGCGTGGGAATGGGAGCGCCCAGCCGTTCACATCTCCTGCACGCCGTTTAACGGAATCAATTAGGCAAGACAGACCCTCTGCTTTTCCCCACCACCCCCCTTCACCCCACCCCAACCCGCCTCCCTCCTTCCCTCCTCCTCCCCACGTTTTCCTTTTTTTTTTTTTTGGTCAGGTCTATATACGTCCTAATTATTTCGGTTTGGGATGCCAGAGCTGTTTCCTGGATAGATCTGATCATCCTTAAACAAAAAGAGAGGAGGCGCACACGTGGGTTTGGGAGTAAATGTCACTTTCATTTCCAATGCTAGGCGCGGAGTGAGGCACAGAACATTTTTTAACACTTTTGACAAGGGGGGAGGCGTTCTCGTCTCCATCATGTCTTTCTGCTTCAGTAGCTTCCTCAAGGAAACCCTCTCTGAACAGAGAAGCATCTGTCCTCGCGTTTTGAATAGAAGAATAAAAATCAGCCATCACTTTTTTTTTCCATCTTTGTGCAGTTCCGCCGAGTTCTCATCAGATATAAATTATTGAACTTGCCTAAATTCCAGTGTAAACATTTTTTCCCCCCGAGAGCCTGCTTCCATATTAATTGGAAATAAAAACTCCCATGCTTTGTCTCATATGCAAGCAGACAGGTTTGGGGTTGGTTTGTTTCTTTTCTATTGTTTTGATTTGTTTGTTTTTGTTTTTTTTTTTTCCTCAGTCCAGTCCGTCATCTTCATCATCACCACTATTCTTAAGGCCATTTCACTGCAATGAAACATTTTGCAAGATGAAACTTGGAATTTCCAAACAGCTGTCTAAGACAAAATAAGTAGGATCCTCTAAGCCCAGATAAGTGTTATCAGGCCTGGGTTTGTCTTAGGTGTTTATCCAGCAGCACACACATTGTTTACCATTTCCTCTGTGCAGCTCCTGGCTATCCGTCCTGTGCCACCTGACAAGTGTGTATTTTGGAATAAGTATGCAATCTAATTTCCTCCACTCCCACCTCCAGCGGTAAAAACGTTAGATTCAATAAGCATTCCTGACCTTTCTGGATTTGATTTTTTTTTTTTTTATTGTCTCCCGCAGTAGTCTTTCATTTCACACGGTGTACGATGATCTTGAAGGAGTTTTTACTTTCGGTTATCTAGCTTTATGAAGACCAAAACACTCATACAGCTAGATAACCAAAGATAACAACTCGCTTCCCTCAAAGCTTTTTAATAGTAATTATTAATATTATTCCCCCTTTGCTAGAATCCAGATTCTTTCTGACAAACAGCCGTGTTGTCTCCTCCAGGAGCACCTAGTGCTGCTTTAAAATATTCATCCTTTTATGCAATTGTGACCTGGTTTGCCTGTCTGTATGTGGCTTATAACATCCAAAAGGGAATCTGTTGCCTTCAAAGTTTATTCCGAACTTTTTCTTTTTTTTTTTTCTTGCAGCCCGTAATTTCCGGCAGCGAAAGCCAAACGTTTCGTCTGTTAACACCAGAAAATAAAACCAGCTGGTAAGGTACGTCAAGCTGCGTTAAGAGTGAGAAGCATCTATCCCTTCACAGGCCTCTCTTTGCATTGTAAATCTCTTCGTTCTCACGAAAAGAGTCTTTAGCTTCTATAAAGATTTAAAAGCCATCGGCAGGTTCCAGCGAAGTGTTAGGAGAAGATGGAAAAAGGGAAAAAATAATCCCATTTCAGTAGAAAGTGCCAAGATGATTCGAGGACGTGGCTCCTGATCCCTTTAGGTAATGCATAGAGCATTTTTACCAAATGGTGGCAGCTTGATTGCAAACATCTTGCATGCGTGTGTGTTTTTAGGGGGGGAAGATCCTCGCTTTCTCGGGTCTCCTATAGCTGAGGAGAAGAAGATGCGGTCTTGCCGGCTTGCTGCTGCCCCCGGTCTGAAAGAAGGAAAAAAGGGCCATCATTGGAGGGCTTTCAGTGCCAAAACGTGGACCAGCCCGGCAAGGTCAGAGGTCCTGGACCGCGGGAGACCAAGGTAATGATGATGTCATGAGAAATCTCAAGTACACACGGCTATTGCTATGCATGAGTGACCAGCGACCGGCCCGTCTCGCCGCCAGCATCTCCTCCTCCTCCTCCTCCTTCTCCTCCTCCTTCTCTCTCGGCTGCAGGGAGATCCGCCCGCCGCCTTCACCCTCCTCCTCGCCAGTGCAGACCGCTCTGACATCCAAACACTGGCAGAAAAGCTCTCTCTTAGGACAGATAAAAGCGTTTTCAGAGCCGGGGAGGCGCACCCTTTTGCCTGCATTTCTTTTCTGGCAGCCTCCGCTTGTGCAGAGGGGTGCGAGGAGGCACTTTGCTGTGACTCAGAGCCGGGGCCTTGCTGTCTGAGAGGCCGGGGACCAGGTCTGTGCGCTACGCAGTGAGTCGATGTGTAATTACATTGACAATTTGCTCTGCTGTATTGTGGCGGGGGTTGCGGTGGTGTTGATGGGGGGGGGTTGTATTTTATTTTTTAATGGCTCCGCATCTCGGTGTTGTTTTACACCGAGACGGTTTGTGCAAGGCGTTTTCCTCTACGTGCCCGCTGGGAAAGCTGCGAGCTGTATCTTATCCATATCCCCTTCTCCGCCTTCCATCCCTCCCTCCATCACTCCCAGCCTCCGTGTGTTTCTCTGTCTGTGTTAGAATGCAACGCAGGTGAACATTGCAGCAATGTTTATCTAAGGCTATATATCATCTGGCCAAACGCCTTAATAAAAACGCTGATTTATCTTTTGTTTTTATTGACCTCGTACTTAGGGAGAAGAAATGTATGTTGACGTTACTCCAGGAACCGATGGAGACAAGTCTTTTCAAACTGTTAAGGTGTGTTATGCCGTTTTAGGATATGTCCCCTTCTCCCCTCGCCCCCGCCCCTCCCCCCGTCCCCCCCGCAAAAAAAAAAAAAAAACAAAACCCAAAACAACCAAACAAAAAAACAACCAGAACGTTATACCTTGAATTATTTAACAGTATAATCTGTAAAGATTTTTTCTAAGTCTAAAGTGCAAACATTAAAGGTCTCCCAAGTATATGTGGTACAATGAATCTCTGCACTGAGATGTGTCATATTTACTCCTGAAATTAATAAATGCACTTCCACTATTCATCCACACTGCATATGAAAATTTCAGCACACACGAAATACAGAATCACAGAATGGTTTAGGTTGGAAGGGACCTCCAAGAGCATCTTGTTCAATCCCCTGTGCCAAGGGCAGGGGCACTTTACATCAGGTCTGCACTCCTGAAGGAATTATGACTTAAAAGTCATGCTACTACTCTTCTCTTAAAGTGCAAAACATACCACAATGAATGGTGGTGTTCATGTCACTGTGTCTTCATATAGTCATCATCAACAGTGCCACACTGCATTTAGGCACATCTGTTTATAAATTAACCTGTGTTTGCCAGGGTTTTTTGGGGGGATGCATGGAGTTAAACTGAAGTTGTTATTGCTCTGTGCTGGCTACATAGCCTGCTTGCATCATATAGCATATGTGTGTTTGTGTGTGCATAAGGGAACCATATGTCATTCTGGGTACATGCATGTGTATATGTTGGTGTTATAATATACATGTGGGGAGTGTGTGGTTACACTGAAAAAAATGACAACTCTATCAATCAGTCTTTTTTTTTTTAATAAGTTAATATTACAGAAATATAAAAATGGGAAAGCAACTTTATCTGTCAGACAAGGCCCCAAAATTACCACTGCCACCAAGAAGTAACACATGTGTACACTGCTGCTCTACCCAGTCTCTAGTTCAGCAGGAATACTGCTAATGAGGCTACTCACTTGTGCTTTCAGACTCCCAGCATCTCATTTTCAAACAGATAAGAGATATTCTGGTGCAGGGGGACACCACAATTTACTGTCATCGCTTTGTATCTGAGAGACACCAGAGCTGATGGTGCCAGTGTGGGGGAAACACAAAGCCTGGCACAAACCAGTTAGAATTCTCATCATGCAGTATTATTAGTTCCTGGGCTTCTTCATCACCTCTCAGGCTGTTCAGGCACAACAGGGAGAACCAAATCAGACACATGATACATTCAGAGGCACATGATCATTTTGCTATTATGTAAAATTCTAATGAGCTTTTCTGAACTGGCGGATAGACAGAAAGGCAGAGCTTTTTTTCTGGCAATAGCTGGGGGCAGCAGCCTTGGTGATCAGGCATGTGTTGCACATGTCAGGCTTGTAAGCCTATACATTAAATGCTTTCAGCGAAGAGCATGAAAATCCAAGTGTTCCCCTATGTGTGTGTGCACATCTAGGGTGATGTGTATATATAATGCATGTTAACACAGATATATATGTACCAGTTAATACAGGCACCTAAATAAATCATGTCACTGAGTCAATAGATTTACACTTAAATGCAAGCTCTATTGGTGCAAATTGGTGTGTTTTAAGTATGCAGCTTACACCTTTAAAACATCAAACCCTGTTCTCATGACCACCTCACTTAGGCAGAGACTTGTGACCTGTCACCTTTGTTGGTTAAACACCAAAACCTCCCTAAGTTGCAAGAGCCAACATGGTGATTATGATCTAGCTGTTCATTAGCCAAGCTACCAATTCCATTTTACAACTTGCAGACATCTATCACGGCTTCACAATCAATGGGTATCCACCAAGACTTGCTCATAAAGTCTTTTCTTACTCTGAATTATCACCAACATGCATGCAGCAGCTGTAAAATGCATTTCCAAGAATGCAGTGTTGTTGGACCTGTGGAAAGTTTAAGCAACGAGTAGTTCTGAAATTACTGCCAAAAACATCACCTGAATTATCAAAAGCAGCTGTTAACACTGCCTGCTTCCTTCCAGCTTATGTAATTGTATAAAAATTATTGATTCCAAACCCACCATGGAAATTATCTGCGTGTTGGAAGGTAGAGAATCTGAATACTGACTTTTTCCTCCTGCCCCCCCCTAATAAATTCCCACTAATGTAGATTAGTGTGTGATTGCCATGCTTGTTTTCTAATCTTTTTATAGGTCTCCAGATGGCTGTGACGTACAGAAGAAACATCCTGCGTGGATTTCTCAAGAATAAACAGTGTCTATTGACTTCAAAGAGGAATACTGATGATTCTCCAATTACTGCCATTGGAGACCCATGCTGATGGCAGCACCCCACCTTCCGTGGTGAAGACACACAAAAGTCCGCCCTGAAGCCTCTGACAGATGCATAAGAAGGGTGCAGTATTACATAAATCCCCCTTTTCTACTAAATTATGATAGAATTCACCTGGATGTAAACCATGGCACACCACCACAGCTCAGACCATCTTTTCCCGCAGAGCATCCCTTCCCTCCCAAACAGGTAAGTAATTTGGCCACTGCCTTTTAGTAAAAGTGCCTCATTATCTCTTTCATGACCACAATTTCATCTCACAGAAAACTTCAGATTACTCTCCTGTTATGCTGAACGCATGGTATGTAAAGAGCGATCTGGCACAAATCCAAGTAACAAAATAAACAAGAAAAGCCATCAAGAATTCAAAATCATGGGGGAAAATATATATATTCAACCCACAAACATTCAGGAATTATACACAGAAACACTGCATTCTGTTAAATAACATCCAACTATGTCTGAAGAGAATGCATATTGTATTGTCTGACTTTTATGAACAAAACCATATATTAAAATTACCATTTCATGTCATGATTGTCAGTCCCTGTGGCCCTCTCTATGTTGTCTAAATCTGAAAAACAGCCAGGGGAAGAAAAATAAATTAAAAAAATAAGAGGATCATAATTCAAATATTTCCAGCTTTTGGTTCTTATTCATGAAATATAGGTGAACAGGTAAACCTCTATCTATGTATGTGCATTTAGAAGGCGCTGAGCGTATTAACTCTGAGATTATTAAATAAATCAGTAAAACGCTTGTTTCTGGATTAAATGGGGAAGTAACCAGCTACATTTCCTGCAGATGATCTAATGTGACACAAAACAGATATGAGAAACGTGCTCCAGTGTCTGGAGGGTTAAACGTGGTAATCAATATTTACAGGAAATACTACCTTTTTTTTTTTTTTTTTTTTTTTAAGTATCAAGCCGTGTCATTATTTCTGGAGAACTACTTAAAACCGAAAGGTTGAGAGTACTATTTGGGGCTGCCGAAGAGAAGTGATGGAAACTGCAGAGGCAGATATAGGATTTACATACTATAAACTACCAGTCACTTAATAAAGGCTGGAGGCTCCACCTAGCCTTCAGTTCGAAACATGCAAAACGCGTTAACCCAGCGTTTCCCCGCCAGATTTTCCAGCCCTCCCAGACCTCTGGTGTCCTGAAAACGGCATCGCCGGGAAGGGGTGCTCTCTGTTTACAGCCCTCCGAGCGGGGGTCAATAAATAAGACGTAACGTACTCCTTTTCATTGCATCATATCGATCACACCAGCCTCAGATTTTTTAAAAAGGCACGTTATCATTACTATTATTTCCCAGGGAGCAACCAAGTTCTGTTTATGGTGGAGCGATTTCACACAATTCGTGGACCTGAGGTGAACTGAAGAGATGCTAGTTTTTGGTGGGAAGGATGGAGGGATGCAGCGGAGCACCGCTGGGCGACCTCCCGCTCCAGGGAGACTCGGGGACAGAGTCGCCGGCCGTGCAGGCCTTCATCGATCCTCCCCAGGCTCCGGCTTAGCCGCCTCCTCCCCAACACCGGTCCCCCGAAATCGTGTGCTCCTGAACCAAGCCGGGCCTGCCGCGCCGTTCCTCGGCCGGGTAATGAAGAGTGCCACGAGCATCATCACAACTTTATCGACAACCTCCTCTACACGGAGGGAAGGAGAGGTGCGGTTTTAGATCGGGTCTTGGAAGTGGTGACTGCTTGCTCCAAGTGACCCACTGCGTGTGCAGGCAACGGATGGACTGACTGCAGCGAGCAGCCTCTTGCACCCCGGCCAGCTGCAAGAGATGCCTTCGGCTAGTTTGTTTGTTTGTTTGTTTGTTTGTTTGTTTGTTTGTTTGTTTAAAAACCCTCGAATATCTAGAGGCCACAGGAGTTATTTCCGATGCTCCATCCCCATGAGTGTTTGCTCCCCTTACTGCACACCTTCCGAGGGCACCCAGGTATTGGCAAGGCCCCCTCTGAGAAGCCACAGCTCTGCTTTCTTTGACACCTTGCCTGATAATTAATATTTTCCGTACCTAACTACGGCCCACGACCAACAGGTTTAGCATAAGACGTACAAAATCGGCCTGTTAAGCCGCCGTGTCAAGTCACAAAGCCTGCCTTGTTAACCAAATTTCCCTCGCCTGGGGGCGAGTGGAAGTAGCTGGAGAATCGCCGGGGCCACCGACTCCAGCTGCCCAGGGAGAGGCGGCCCTAGCCCGGACTCACACGGCGCCGGGAAACCCAGATCTCCCCGAGGTCTGCATCCCCGGTTTTGCAGGGAATTCAAGATCTGTCTATCCCATTCCCCTCCCCCCCCCACACACACAAACACTCTGCGGTACTTACATTTTTCGCTTTTATCAGAGCACAATTCGGCCCCAGATCTAAGGGGTGAGCCGAGCCTCCCGTGGCAAACAAAGATCCCCACGGCTGAACCCCCTCGCAGCAAAGAAATCTCTTTCACGTCTCCAGAAATTCAGGTCTTTCCCCTTGCCATCCCTGTTTAAAAGTGCCATTTTAGCTCCACAGTGTCATTCTTGTGCAAACGGCTCTGAGTTAGAAATCTTCCATCCGAGGAAACCGGGAAAGTTGTCTTGCGTTTGGCTTGTTTTTATTTTTTAAAATTTTTTTCTTTCTGTCTTTTCCTTCATGTCTCTTCCTACCCCCCCGGAGTAGAAAGCGAAGTGTTGCATGTGAAGCTCTGCAAGTTTGGGGGGTTTGGAGGTTTGTTTTTTTTTTTTTTTTCTTTGCCTGTTTTTTTTTTTTTTTTTTTTTTGGGGGGGGGGTTTTTTGGGGTGGGGTGTGGGGGGAGAGAGGTTGGCCAAGGTCTAGTCCAGCCCTCTCTGCTGAGGAGGACGTGCTCTGAAATTCAACCGATCTCCCCAACGCTTTTGTTGCTGGTGAACTGAAGCCCTATTGTTCATCCATTGCCACGGTCTTTTCCAGTTCCTACTATACGTGATGCGTTGCCAGAGATAATGAATTTACACCAAAACCTCTCATAGTCTGACAGACGGAACAAATTAGAAATGTCTAGTCTAAAAGAAGAGAAATGGCTACCTTTTCCTAGAGAAGAAATACTCATTTCTCTGGAAACTTAAAACAAAAACAAAAACAAAAGTAAATACATATAATTAAGAAAAAGATCACGTTGTTTAAGGTGTTTTTCTCCTGCTGACTTCTTTTGAACCTTGTTTTAAGGAAAAGATTGCCGTTTTGTGCAACTTTTGTCCAAACCAGCCAGCCGACCAACCGCAGGGAAAAATAGTAAAAGAAAAGAAAAATAGAAGAAGGAAAAAAGAAAATTATACAAAAATCACGGTACTAACAAAAAAAGACAGTTCCCATCCCCGCTGTCATGAAAACTTGCAGCGTTGACCTCTCGTCGCTGGAAGGAAGGTGTACTAAAACGCTGCCGGTTCTTTCTGTCCTCTCTCATCCATCGCTCCCGGTTTGGAAACAGCGTGACAACGACCGTCACAGCCCCGGGTGGGTTTTAGGGCGCGGGAGGCGGGCAGAGATGGGGGTGGGAAAGCGGGCTGGGGGAAGTTTGGATGTGTGCCGGAGCGGGAGGTGTGCAGAGAGAGATGGATGGAGGAGGGACTGAGTGAGGTGATGCACGGCGAGGGGACGGCAGGATGGTTCTCCTCTACCACAGCTCGGGGGTGTGGTGGTAGATGTCTGCTAGCTTCCCCACTTTGGGGTGTCTATACACGACGATCTGGCCCCACGTGGGCGAATGTCAAGGAGCGTGGGTATGGAGGGAGTGGGGGCTGCGAGAGGTAGTGATGAGCGTGGGGAGGGCAACTCTCCAAAATGAATGTGTGTATATATACACATACTACACCCGCGTATACATATGTGTGTGTGTATATATATATACACCCGTGTATATACACATAGTGCAAGATGCGTGTCCAGCCCGGAGCGTGGCTGCAGGAGTGGGGAGGAACTCAGCCGTGCAGAGATGTAGATTTCCGCAGTTTTCACGGCGGAGACAACCCTCACCGCAGTCCCCCGGTACCTGGGCAGCCCCCATCGACAGACCCCCCGGGGACTCGGCGGACAAAGATAGCACTGTGAGGAGCGAGAAGAAACCAGCCCGCAGAGAACCGAGAAGAAGCCTCCAAGCCTACACCACAAAAACAAACAGAAAAAAACCATAACAAACTCCCCCCTCTCCCCCCCCCAAAAAAACCCCAAACAAACCCCAAAAAGCGGAACAAAAAAAACAACCCAACCTTTCTGAGAGCATTTATAGAGGTACACGCTGTTGAGTTGAGGTGCTTGAATGGAGAAGCAGTGAGGAAGTGCATGTGACGTATGTAGCTGGTTTGTTCTAGGACCATGCCACGATCGAGACAGGTGTTCTAGAACATCTCACAGCAGGCTGAACAAATACATAAATAAGGCCAGGAGGAAAAAGAGAGAAACTCAGGTTCTTTCTTGCTCAGAACACCCCCTCTTCCAAACCATCGATCTGCCTCTCCGGCAAGAGTTCAAGAAATACCCTGGCTCTAAAAGTTCTCCAAACATCATTGCACAACGCCGGGGAGGTGGAGGGAGGAGAGTAAGAGGAGCATTAACCACTCTTCTCCATCTTCTGCTAACCTCCCACCTGTCATTTTCCACCGCCCGACCCCGAGTCCCCGTTTACACAGCTTCTCTTCCCGATGATGCTAACGCTGAGAGGCGGTAAATCACTGCAAAGCCACAGAGAGTGGTTTTGACTTGCAGATCAGACCGGCGCGGGAAGCGGCTGCAGCATTCCCCATTACACCTCTCCGCCTCCCTTCTGCTTCCCCTTCCTCACGGAGAGCCCATCACCGTGGCACCCGGCGGAGCATCGCTGCCCACCGAGGAGCTGCTTTGGCTATATCTACATGCCTCTGTCATGCAATATTTTGAGAAGGAAGAGGAGATATATATATATAGATATATATATATATACAAATTGCCAAGAATTTCCTATTTCCCGCTCATCGGCTCATGAAGAGAATCATCAAATAACATGCCATTAAAAATAAATCAATTAAATAAAAAGCTCGGCGGTGCTCCGGGAAGGAGGGCTTTGTTTTGGGGCCGGGCAAGGAGGGGCCCTGCGAACTGCTGCTGCTGCTGTTGCTGCTTCCAGCGCTCATTTCAGCAGGCAGAAGAGCAGCCAGTCAGATTGCGCTCCTGCGGAGGATGCTGCCGGCTGCTCTTTCCGACCAGGCTCTGCGCGAAGCGGCGCGGAGCTTCTTCGCGGCTGCGCTCCTGCATCACGTCCCCCATCCCCACTTCACGTTCAAGGTTTAACGGCGAGGTCACGTCCATTGACGTCAGCATACTGTACGTCCGGCTAAATTTGCATATATCAAGGAAATTAGGGCATTAAAACAAGAAAAAAAAAAAAAAAAGGAGGGGGTGGGGTGGGAGTGGGGAGGCGGGGGGAAGTAGAATATGCAAATCCCGCTGCTTGGAGAGCAGAGCTCGGATTCCCGGAGACATCGCTCCTGCTGAGGACGATCCTAATGAACGGAACAAAAACTAAGGCCTCCCTTCTCCTTCTAAGCATCACCATCATCATCCTCGCCAACAGAACAAACCTCTCTGCAATGAGCGATGCGTGCCGCGGAGAAGAGCCCGGCCGAGAGCTGGCGGCCCCCGTGTGTGATGTGGGCCGCGCCATCCTGCTGTCATCCTCTTGGCTCCGGCGTCTGTTACTTTTAATACTGATGCATGTGTAAAGGTATATCGCATTCCTCCCCCCAATATTCTGAAAGTTATAAGCTGTCGCTTTTCACTTGATATCTCCTTTCTGTCTTTTTTTTTTTCCCCTCTCCCTATATTCTGCCTGGGGTTTTTGGTTATGTTTTGCTTCTGTACGTGTCTTTACATCCCGTTTCCTCCATGCTTCTGTTTGCATAAAGCTGGTAAGTGTGAGCAGAAATGATATTGCAAAGCATGGTGCACAAGAAGCTTGAGGGGAGAGGAGGATCTCATTGCCCTGCTCAGATATCAAGCCCCCAAGCTCCGAACTGGAAGTTTGATCGTCTAATTAACTTATTAGGGGAAAAAATCCCACCCAAACCCGGTTTAAGGTATAAAACGATATAGATAATGCGTGTAAATGGGACTGTTTCATAGGATTTGTGTGATCTCATTGCTATATGACCACCTAAAAGACTACTTGTATTTTCCGTGATTTCAGGAGACTTTTATTTCTAAATCTTCCTTTAAAATGTGTGGACCCAGTTACGGAGGAAGACATTTTGTATGCTCTGCCTTAAGGGCTGTAGTATTGAGTGCATTATATCTCATTTTAACCTGTGTAGCTTTAAACCCACTACCTAATTTTTATCGGGAAAAAAATAATAAAAAAGAGGCATTTATAGATGTTATTTCAACCACATTGTCTGATACTTGTTTTATCCGAAAATCCACCGGCCTTAAATTACATTCCAAACATTATTAACACGTTTTGCTTTACCTTAATAGGGAAATTAAGAAAGAGTAGCTTGAATATGACTAAAACCAGGAGATTACTCTCTTTCCATAATCCAGGCATGTTATATTTTTAATATTATTCCAGAAAAAAAAAAAAAAACCAAACAAAAAAATACCCCACCACACCCACCCATCTTAATAAAACAAATTCAATTGCATGCATAGATAATTAATTGCACTATGAATGACTTACCTGTACGAATGTGTAGGGCCAAAGTGGCCCTCCCCAAGGCCTGTCCTGCATATTTTTTGTCTTTAAAGAGCAGCCTGCTAGGCTCGGTCTGTGTCAGTCAATGCTTGTTTCACCGCCACATATAGACTTTAAATTTTTGGCCTTCCTTAAGCTGTTTCCAGCACTCCAACTTTACAAGCTCTACCCTGATGCATTGCCCAATAAGAAGGGGTCAAAAGGGTATACACAAAACATTAACGAAATAAAAAACCCACACAAACAACAACAAACACCCACACAAAACGGAAGCCGGCATCATCATCCATAAATCTAGCTCTTACCTTACACATAGCAACAATTCTTGAGCAAAGTCCCAATTCTGCACGATTTTTTTCCAACAGCGGGGACTCCTGGCCCGCGGACACCAACCCAACTCCCCCCCCCCAACCCGGTTTTAATTAGCGCACGTGCACCTCTCGCTCCCCTGCGGACCCTCATTAGCATTATACAGAGAGGGGGTTGTGGGCAGTGGGAGGCAAGCGTCTATCACTCCTCGCTGAGCATCCTCCCACGCCTCCCCACCAAAGGATAAAAAAAAAAAAAAAAATCACGCGTTTGCTTGCTTACCTCGCAGAACCTGGCGAGATGGGCAGGGCCGCCCCCGAAGCATCAGCTCGCCCGGGATGCTGAGGGTCCACGTCGCAGCATCTCCCCCCGACACACCCCAAATCACCCTCCCCTTCCCCGCCCTGCGTTACCGTACGGCGGCGGCGTTTGAATGAGCCTAGAAGGAGAAGGGGGTTTGAAGGAGCGGGGGGGCGGGTGGGACGGGCGCGACTGGGCAGTACAGGCGGTGCTGTCTCCCCTCCACCACTTGCCACTTGAACGTGAACTCGATGGGTGGAAAAGGAACAATAAATATCCATCTCCCCCAATTCGCTCACATGCGTTATCCAAGATCGGCCTTTTACAGCGGCGCATCCGTACATCTTCACCCAGGGTGCTCAAAATGCCACCGAAACTGGCGATTTCCCGTGTAAATAAATGAACACATACCAAAGAAAAAGAAAAAGAAAAAGAAAAAGAAAAAGAAAAAGAAAAAGAAAAAGAAAAAGAAAAAGAAAAAGAAAAAGAAAAAGAAAAAGAAAAAGAAAAAGAAAAAGAAAAAGAAAAAGAAAAAGAAAAAGAAAAATCACTAGTGATGCTCAGGCTTGAGGTGGCCGCAGCAGCCACGGAGATGAGACTGGGCGCCAGGCTGATAATAAATAAATGCATGAAATACATCAATTTCCTTGTCTTCTCTCTCCATAACCCCCGTCCTCGTTTTTTTTTTTTTTAATCTTTTTGTTTTCTCTCTCCTTTTCAAAAGAAAATTCCTCTAATGCTTTTAATACTTAGACTCATCTAAACAGAATATTCAGAGTTGTACATTTAAATTTTCTCCCTCGTCTCTTTAGCCCCACCAAAGCTGTAAATAATCGTGACTGCAAATCGCTCTACACGTGTACATACATGTTTTGACATTATTTAAGCATTATTTTAGGAAAGGGGAGATGTAAGCATAGATTAATGTTGTGGGGTTTTTTCTGTTTTCTTGTGTTGTTTTTTTTTTTTCGCAAGTACTTAAAATACTGGAATTTAAAAATGCAGGAAGGCTAACATAATTTTAGGTGAAGTCGCTAAACTTTGGGATAAGAAAATTAAGATATTTTTCTTTTAACAAGAAAGAAAGCTTAATTTATAATTTTCTCTACTACATACTCACACACACAACTCTCTTCCCCCCACCCCCTCAATTAAAAATTTAAATTCCTTATACAAAAATCTTCCTGTGCAGATACACCCTCCTTTGGAAAAAAGGAGTTATACTCTAGTTGAGAACATCTCCCCTGATTAAAGGTAAAAAGATGGAAACTAAGAAGAACTGCAGGAGAAGAAGAGAGGGGCTAGAGATGCTACAATTCCATCCATCTTGCAAATAATGGCTAAATAGTGAGATTTCCGTATAGAAACTCTTTTTAAGGGGCTTTTTAGTGAGAGTACAGAACTCCAGCTTCACCTTCAACCCTGTGTGAGAGGCCTGAGTAGAGCAGTTTTCATGCGCTGAGAGATTTTGGCTGGCAGAAGGGAGACCAGCCTCGTTTTCCCGTTGGCTCTTTTAAAAATTTTTTGTAATTATAAAACAGCCCTTCAATAAAGACAGGGTTTGAAATGCACGGATATTTTGCAGTTTCCTATAAACTATGGCCCCGGAGTAATTTAAGGTGTAAATCTGCTTCTTCTTTTAAATTTCGGTCTGGATATAAGGGTTTTTTTTCCTCTCTCTGGGTTAACTGGGATCCACTTACATGCCGAGCAGGGGGGAGGAAGGTGGGTAGGACGAGGGGTCGGGGGGCACCTTGATACTTTGCTGGGCCTTTCCTACCCCCACTGCCCCCTCGGCTGCCCGGTCCCATTGCTTCGGAGAGTTTTCCCCGCTAGTCCCGATTCCAGCCCCTGTGGTGGCGACGGTGGCGGGGGGACAGCGACACCTGCGGGTAGGAACAGGCAGAAGCAGGTAGGAGTGGACAAGCACAGGCAGGAGAAAGCGAAATCATAGAATCGCAGAATTGTTAGGGTTGGAAGGGACCTCAAGGATCATCTAGTTCCAACCCTGCTGCCATGGGCAGGGACACCTCACACTAGATCAGGTTGCTCAGAGCCACATCCAGCCTGGCCTTAAAAACCTCCAGGGATGAGGCTTCCACCACCTCCCTGGGCAACCTGTTCCAGTGTCTCACCATCCTCATGGTGAAGAATTTCTTCCTAATATGCAATCTGAATCTACCCATCCCCTCTTCCCAAATCCAGGAACGAGCAGGAATGGGGAGGAGGAGGCAAGCGAGGGTAAGCCTCCGCTTTTCCCGAATCCCTGCCTCTCAAAGCCAAATCTGAGCTCTGCTCCACCACCAAGATAATTTATTAATATTATTATAAATAATTAATACTAAAATATTATACTACTACTACCAACAGGATCAAACAATAAACAATATTGATAATTGATAACAATTATAATTATTAAAATAATATAATAATAAGAATTAAAAATAGTAATAATACATAATAATACAGAGACCTGGCAAGAATAAGGATGAACGGCTGCCTACAAGCGGAGCATCCACCTGGTCCCCGCGTGATGGGCAGCACCCCTGCATGTCCGCCCTCCCCTTCTGCACCCCTCCACACCTTCCACACACGGAGGCAGAATAGTCACACCCCAAACCCGCCTCATTCCACCCCGTCTCCTCACTTTGCATGTTAATTGCTAGGATCAAAACAGAGTCTGGCTCTGTGGGTGCCGATTTGAAGAAAAACTGGACTTATGAACCACGGAGCAGGGGTGTGGGGAGTGGCTGCAATATCCCAGGGAGGAGTAATATTTCTACAT
Organism: Indicator indicator; assembly: GCF_027791375.1. Classification (NCBI taxonomy): domain Eukaryota; kingdom Metazoa; phylum Chordata; class Aves; order Piciformes; family Indicatoridae; genus Indicator; species Indicator indicator. Next base: position 3,050,531 of record NC_072053.1, on the reverse strand, counting down.
TTGTCTTTGCAGAATGGCCCTATTCCTTATTTAACTTGTGCCGGTGCTGCGTGGCAAAGGCCCTTTTCTCAGAAGCTGATCATGCGAGGCTTTACCTTTCCCTGAATATTCCTTCATTTTTATTCATTTTTTTTTAATAATGAAAAAATGAAAACGAAACGTTTTTATGGTAGTGAACGGCGTTTTTTTACTAACAGGAATGACGGTGAGAAGTTCTAATCGTACTAGATTTTCAGGAGGAAGACACACTCCCGAGAAGTTCGAGGTTACATTTGATTGGATTAAGTGCCACTTCTTCCCTTTTTTTTTTTTTTTTTAATTTTGTATTTTATATTTGGTAGTTCATTAGTCGAACTTCCCTTCAGCTGGTGTGCTTCCGTAATTGATTTCTCACATCTCCTTCTGGGAATTTTAGTTGTGTCGAGTCTCAGCATGGTGGAGAAAGAATAACCCGGCTCTTTGGGAGAACATTTCTTCTGCAATTGCAGGAATTAGTTTCTTTTTGTCCTCAAAATTAATAAAAATAATAATAACAATAACAATGTGCTGGGCTTTTGCTGCGGGCACAGGAACATAAAATATTTGTACTAGAGTGGCGTGGGTGGTATATACGGTTCCAGAATCACTCGTGACATGTTATACAACACACCGGAGACGTGTACCGAGACAAACCAACAAAAATTGGCTGCATCTCCCTCGTGTACCCGAGTGTAAGTCACCCACTCAGCTCACGACGTAACAAGCCCTAAATGACCTTCTTAGCAAACGCATCTCTGCTAAAGGACCTCCTGGGTTCTCCGACCCTTGGCCTCGCTCGGGGCAGTGGAAAAATAGGGATTAAAAGCAACGACAGAACCCCGAGGGGCTGCAGAGGTGCCTCGGTGCGGGCTGCCCGCCATCCGCCAAGCGCCGAGCAGAGCAAGGAGCGGCTGAGACGTTTTTCTGTCTGTCCTCCTGTGTGGGTGTTGCCCTTTTGTCCCATTGACTCTCAGAACCGCCGAGCAATGTTTTGACATTAAAATGACAGCCACGAATCTACCCCATCCCCCCGCCCAACTTCGCCACACCGGGCCAGGCTGGAGGCATCGCATTCCCCTTCTGTGGCGTGCGGATGGACAGGCGAACGCCGATGCTGGGGCCGGTTCCCACGCTCTCACAGCAACCCCCAAGACGGCACCGCAGCACCCTCATTAAAATCTTCTCATTCTGATGATCATGCTAATTGACAAAAAGTTTCAGTGCTCTCCCAGCGCATCTCCCGCGCCGCGTAGCAGGGGTACCCCCCTCCCTTTAGCGGAACCACTGGAACGCTCCATTCCACCTCCTTTATTTTGGTTTCTCCTCGGGAAGGAGACACTTTACCGGTCTGTCCCTCCACCTCATGCCTGTGGTATGCTCAGTGTGAGGATGCCCCAAGGACTTCCGCACCTGTACGTGCGTGCTTAACGAGCACATAGGTGAGCCCCCCCATCAGGTGATCAGGCTTGTAATCCAGTAGTTTCCGTTCTTCTAAAAAAGAATTGGCACTGACGGTAAGATACTAGGGAGCGGGGGCGGCGGTGTGTGTGTGTATTAAGGAGAAAAGTGGGCTGTAGAGGAATCCCCCTTCCTGGCAGGGATGCCTCCCCAGTTGACCCCACCGCTGTCTGTGGCTGCTGGCACACCCACCATCTTTCCGCATTCCGCTCTGCCTCGACCTCAACTTGCCCCTTTCAGTGTTTTCAGAAGATCGGCTAGGGGACGGGTTGTACCTAGCCCTCCTCCGCTAACTTCCCGGTAGTCACCGGGCTCCCTCCGTTCTGGCCGGGCATCGCCGCTTGCACGAAGCCCGCGGGAGGCTTCTCCAGCCGGGCGGGGAAAAGCGAAGGGGCGGTGGAAGAAGGGAGAAGATAGAGGGAGGGAAGAGGTCACGGGTGCTGCCCCAAACGAGACTGCGGCGTGGCTCCCCTCTCCCCTTCGTCCCAGTATTCCCATCCACTCACTTCTCCTTCTCTCAGCCACCGGGGACGGCGACACATTTTGAGGGTCAGCGTCTTCTTCGGGACCCCTGTGAGGGGTTTGGGGCCAAAAGAGCCCGAAGGAGCTCGAGGGCTACTCGTTCCACTCTGTGAGCGGGGGTGGGCATCGCCTTTTCATGGGCTTGCCATCGCCTCTCCTCCTGCCTCTTCTCGTTGTTATTAATGTTAATATTTCTGCTGATAGGGCCTCTGCAAAAGGCGAGCAGCCGCCGGGTCTGGCCAGGATCGAGGACTTCGGGGAAGGGTCTGGTAGCAACCCGCGGGAGGGCGATGGACTGGTAAAGCCCGGCTGCGCATCCCTGCAACATCGTTTTCGTGAAAGGAAAACACCTCAGGTCTTTGCTAATTACACAGGAAACTTCACGAATTGTGCTGCAGGGGCACGCTGGCAGCACACAGAGAGGGTGAGGGTCAAGGAGGGTTCGCCCCAGACCTCTTCCAAACTTTGAGCGCTGCAAGACATACCCATTGCCCCTGCCATTCCTCGGCTGAGGGCGAATTTCTACGGAAGGTCCATCGAAAACTTAACCCCTGAAGAGGATGGTGCAGTCCCAAGGTACCCAGGATCACAACCCCACTTTCGTGACGGCATCTGCCTGCATTTGCTGGAGATTTGCCCGCCAGAGATTGCATCACTCCAAACCTTCCGTCCTCTGTAACGCAAATGACGGCAAAATGTCATTTGCCGCATAGCTAATTGGAACTGAGTGTGGTGTCTCGGTGGTTCTGTGGGGTTATACAAGTTTCGTCTTCAAAGAGAGTTAAAAATGGCAAACACTGATATTTACCAAAGCGTTTGGGGTGTTTATACCTGATATATACACTCTATCCCAATATACAATGTAATGAGAGATTGTATCGAAATAAAATTAATATGTAAGATTACGTTATGTTTAAACACAGATTGCTCAAAAATAAAACGAAATATTTTTTGCTTCTGCATGAACAACAAATAAATATTGGAAGTATTTTACAGTATATTCAGAAATTGTCCTTAATTTCATATTGTCGTGTAAACTGGTGGATATAATCAATACAAACAGCGAAGTCATGCTAAACTGAAACTTAAGACTAATTTAATTATCGTATCAGTCAAATAATGGTTTTTATTCTAATAGTTATTAAAAGGTTTAAATTTACTTGTTTTCTAAAGAGAAACTAAAACGTTTTAGAACTGACTTTCTTTCAGGTTTAGAACATTAGAACATTAGAACAGCCCTCTGCATGTTCTTTCTGTAGCGTGCCACCATCTGAAGCATGCAAAAATGGACAAAACTCACGAATTTGCAATGTATTCGGGTTTTTTGTTTGTTGTTTTGCCTTGTTTTGTTTACTTTATTTTATTTTATTATTTTATTTATTTTCACTGTCTATAACCACTGCTGTTGATCATATGTGCTCACTGTCTCATACCATTCATTCTCTGGTGTCTAAAGCCTTTTGAATCATTCACTCTCAGGTTTGTCCTTCTTTAGAAGAGTTCTTATATATACTCACTACTTCAGTGGGCTTTCACTTTCTTTTTCTTTTTTTTATTCTTTTGTTCTTTATTTTTCTTTCATTTTTCTTTTTAATTTTTCCTTTCTTTTTAACTCCCCCTCCCCCCCTTTTTGACATTTATTTATCCTTTCCTTTTAATATTTCATTTTATTAAAAATAGGGATAAATTAAAATTTAGTTAAGCTCTTTATGGGCAGGTCAGATGTTTGGTTTCAGTTGCTATCAGGAGGGAAAAATAAAAGTGGATTATTAAGTCTAAAATCATCACCAAATTAACAAATTTGGCCGTTGAAATCAGTGCAGTTGGTTTTAAAGGGACAGCATTTGGCCCTATTGCTCGTGTTACAAGGCTGTGTGGATGTTTGTTTTAAAATGCATCTCTCAAGTTAATCTCATTAAACTTATGTATATATATACATATAAGGCATGCATACGTATATATATATATATACACACACACGTGTGTGTGTGTGTAGGCAGGTAAAGGTGAGGCATTCAGCTTCTCCAATGGAATTTAAGGGAGGTTGCTGAAGTTATGTTTGTTTATTCCCAAATTAATCAGATAGTTCAAGCAGTGCAGTTGTATGAAATAAGAACAACCCCCCCAACCAACCTGCAAAAAAACCCTCAAACCAAACCAAACCAACCAACTGAAAAAAAACTCAAACCACAGAATAAAACAACCAAAAAATAACTTTCCAAGTGGTTGACGCCATAAAAATGGAGATAACTTTAAGTGTTAAATCCTCCTTAATTATTCGGGCTTTCCTCTAATTATTTTTTCTCTCCCTAAAACTCTCCAGGCGAACAGTACACTTACATTTCTGTGTAAAAAGAAGACCAATTTCAAAACCGCCTTTCTGGGCAGTGAGAGCTGGAATTGGGGTGCTTGATTGGTTCTTGGCACCTCCTAAAGGTGGTTCGCCTTAAAACAGGGCACACTCCACCCTCCTCTTGACTAGGCAAAATAATGAATATAAAACATCGTAAGTACAGAACCCTTTTCTTGTTTGTTTGTTGCGGTTTTGTTATGTTTTGGTGGGGATTTTGTTTACTTGTTTCTTTTTTTTTTTGTTTTTGTTTTGTTTTGTTTTGTTTGAATAACTTCATACGGTTTGGCCGTCCGGCAACGGGTATTCCAGCAAAATTTACAGTGAGGGGACTCTTCCTGGGGAAGAACTGAGTACGGCCCAAAGGCGAGGACTGAAAGTTTATGCGTTCTTTGGAGGCTGATTTCTTCAAAGTCTAGGTGGAGTGTTATAAAGTAACAAAACTTCTCCTGATGCCTGAGCCTTTTAAAAAAGAGAGTAACTGGCTCATTGCAACTGGGTGTGTGACGAGTATCACTCGGTTCTTCCCTGGGCTGCTCTGTCCCGTTTCAGCTTTCATCACTATTCTCTCCAGGGAAAAAAAAGAATTGTGTCAATTGCCTTAATTACCCTACTTTTTTTTTTTTTTCTTCCCCCCCCATATTCTTTTTTTTGTAGGGGAGAGTGTAGGGGGAGAGGGATTCTTTCCAGACATGCTTATTAAAAGGGATCATTTCCCCCAAACGCTGTAGAAACGACAAGAGAAATTTTTAAGGCTTGACCATTTTCCTTCTTGTTGCCCATTTGTTTGTCTGTGTTCACTTGTTTTTTTATTTTTAATTTGGGTCTTTCTTTCTTTTTCTTTCTTTCTTTCTTTCTTTCTTTCTTTCTTTCTTTCTTTCTTTCTTTCTTTCTTTCTTTCTTTCTTTCTTTCTTTCTTTCTTTCTTTCTTTCTTTCTTTCTTTCTTTCTTTCTTTCTTTCTTTCTTTCTTTCTTTCTTTCTTTCTTTCTTTCTCTCTTTCTCTCTTTCTCTCTTTCTCTCTTTCTTTCTTTCTCTCTTTCTTTCTTTCTCTCTTTCTTTCTTTCTCTCTTTCTTTCTCTCTCTCTTTCTTTCTCTCTCTCTTTCTTTCTTTCTCTCTTTCTTTCTCTCTCTCTTTCTTTCTCTCTCTCTTTCTTTCTCTCTCTCTTTCTTTCTCTCTCTCTCTTTCTCTCTCTCTCTTTCTCTCTTTCTAGAGATGCTAGTGAGTCCCCAGATGGAAAGCTGTGTTGGGGAAGAGTTCCCAGGTGAAGTTCCTGTTGGGTGAAGAAACCTGCCCAGTCCTGCAAGGACAGCTTCTCTCCAGACACCAATAGCACGTTGTGGTTTTTTTTTCCTTCTGCTCCCAGGAAAAAATCCAAACCAAATAAAATAACTAAACAACAAGTCTCCAAAGGCCTCTTTTTCCGACAGCGGGGTTCCCCAAAACTAGGGTGGGAAGGAGCTCAGGACGCAGGAACTCCTTCCAGAGCAGGGGTAAAATCTTTTTGCTTTGGTTTGCTTTGGCAGGAAGCAGACACCTGTGCGGGATCATGGAGTCATGGATACACCCCTCGTCGGACACCGGGAGGATTGGGCACCCGCCACCAGATAACCCTAACACCGTGGGAACACACAGCCGCGGCCCACCACCAAACTACACCAAACTCAACACGCCAGCGTTCAGGAAAACAAAACAACAACAAAACCCCCCACTTTCCTACCCCCTGGCGTGGTTAATACCTGTTTTTCATCCCGATACTAAGTGCTTCTGTCCGATTTTCAAACTGCCCTGAGCAGGTCGGTGCCCGACCCCTCTACTCATTGTCACTCTGGAGGGTTACATATGATAGTCATATAATAATAATAACAACAAACACAACAACAACAACAACAACAACAACAACAACTCCAGAATTAATAGTATATTACTATTGTCATTAATAATAAAATCACCCTTAGCATTATCATTAGAATATTATTAATAAAACCTTATTAAAAGAAAGGACAAAGAAGCCAACCTGAGGAGCAGATCCCTGTCCTCGGCACGAACGGACAAGTGAGCGGACAGGCAACGAGAGAGGGGAATCAGGCTGCGTGGTGTCTGCTGAGACACCCCGGCCCCCACCTCTCAGCGCCCCGATCAGCTCCATGGCTCACCGCCAGTGGGTACGTGCGGTAGAAGCGAGCCTGGGGAGGCAGTTAACCGCGGAGCGGCGACGACAGAAGGGGCGGGAGGGTGACGGGGAAAGTAGGATGGGAAGGGCTATGGGAGGAGGATGAGGGATACGGGGGAGAAGGACGGAAGGGAATGGGGAAAGAGGATATGGAGGACTGAAAAGGAGAATGGAGAAGGAGGATGAGAGTCATGGGTTAGGATGGGGCAGCCGGGGAAGGAGGCGCGGGGGAGACGAGGAAGAGGATGAAGGAAGGGGGAAGGAAAGAATTGGGATAGTGGGAAGGATGATGAGGGAGACGGGGAAGAGGATGAGAAAAACGGAGGAGGATAGGGTAGGGGGATGGGGGACAGGGTAGGGGGGGGACAGGGTAGGAGGGTGGGGAGGATGATTAAGAAGGAGGCTGGAGGGGACAGGGGAGTCTGGGGCGGGAGTGGGGGGGAAGATAAAGCGTCACTCGCGGTGCTGCTGCCCCCTGGCGGCGACGCGCAGCGCCGTCCAGCGCCGCACTCGCGGAGCAGCGCGGGAGAACCGGAGGCAGGTTAAAGAGGGTTTCCGCTGTTTAAAAGTTGTGTGAAAGTTTGGAAATACCACATGGAAGCGTGGAGGTGTGGCTGGGGCAGCGCACTCGCTACCGGATGCGGGATGGAATGAGCGATGATGAGGGGCATGTGAAGAGAGCGGAAAGGGCAGAAACTTTACGGAGATACGGCGGAATGAGGCAGATGAGAAAGGTTGCATCAAGCATAATTGTGGAGGCAGGGATGTAGCTGTAAATGTGAAAGGAATGTGGAAAATCAGCCATGGAAGGCAAAATACTCCAGTTCTGCACTTTGTTTATTTTATGCTTTAATCTATTAATTTTCCCCAAAATGTATGTATGCATGTATATATGTATTTATCTATCTGTCTACCTACCTACCTACCTACTTATCTATCTATATCTATCTATCTATCTATCTATCTATCTATCTATCTATCTATCTATCTATCTATCATCTATTTTACCCTCTGCTGGGCACAAGCAGCAGTTCCATCAGTCAGGGAATATAATTCCCAGTCCCACCTATTCCTTCCCCTTGTAGCCCTGCAGCAATGTACGAATGTGTTGAGTAAATGTGGGTTTAAGGAATCAAGTCTAGCTCTCACCACTGTGGGATGACCTTGAAAACTAGTGGGTCCATGAGGAATGTCAACCAGGCAGCTTTGTAAAATTAAATAATAAAGCCCCAAAGGGGCAATTTATTTCAGGCTTTGTTGTAACCATAATTTATAAGCCACCACCCCTTGGATTCTTCTCTTGTGGCAGGTAGGGCAGAACT